>NC_133650.1:93713801-94015079 GCF_009905375.1 Apium graveolens | reverse complement strand
ACAAGGATTATCCTTCCATGTCCTTAGAATTCTATATTGTGATATTATGGAGAATATCCATTGAAAGCAATGATTGCTGAATAATAATATCATACGAATGATACTTGTAAGATTTTCCCATTGAAAGAATACTTTTCTTCTCGAATAATGAAGGAAATATGAAATAATATTCTCAACCAAAGGTTAATCATTGAGGTTTCAAAATGATGGTATTTTGAAGGAAGGAATTTTACTCAATGATTAACAAATAAGGAAGTATATTGTTCTTCAATCACTTTATGATTTTAATTGGTTATGCTTTATATAAATGAAAGAATAGAATATTTCATGAACAAAATATTTCATAAAACTGAATATGAATTCTCGTTTGAGTGGGCGACCTAGTTATGTCTCAATTAAATCATTCTTTGAAAATTTTATCAATAATTAAATTTTGTATATGTTATGCACTATGGAATAATAAAAATTTGATTGGAAGTGGAACTAGCAAAATAATAACTAGTCCATATCAAGCAATATTATCAACCGACTAAGAAAATGGCCAGCACAATTGGTTTGGCCCATAGCAACTAGCTAGGACGATTAGCTAGGCTTTCGTCATATTAATTAAAATTTCGACTAGTTAGGACAATTAACTAGTCATTCATGAGAACATATGCAACTAGGCATATTTCAGTTTGTTTAAAAAAAATCTCAACATCGTAACCACTGAAGAAATTTGTGGCTACCTGGATGGCGATTTTGAAATAAACATTTTTTAAATTTGGGCCGAGAAAGGCAGTTATAACTTTGAATCGAGTGGTCTTGGCATCGGAACAATCAATAGCCTCTTATCAAATATTTCTTGCCAAATAAAGGGTACACTCATAGGTGCCCTCGTTCACATACTTTATCAGATTCTTAAATAGAATTGAATTCGGAATACCAATATCAAATTGATACCCTTACTATGATTTCAAAATTCAATATATAATTTCATCCCGATTAGAAGAAAAGGATTCCCGAGGAATTTATGGAGATTAGATCATCCATGTTTTTAATAATTTGTTAAATATTTATAATCTCGACTGAGAAGAGTAAGTATGAAAGAAGAATTAAATGAAGATATTCATTATGAATATTCGTTAATGAATTGAGGAGAAAAAAAATTCCTTGGATAATTGAAATAAAGTATAAATAGCTCTGAGCCGAACAAGAAGATCATAATTTATGAATGAAAGTTCATTGATCAACTAAAAGAATTGAGCAAGTCCTGATACGGAGAAAGACTATTCAAGATGGTCACATCAGAAGTTCAAAGTAGGGAACGAAAAGCATTGCCTGATATGACTTATTAAGGAAATACGAATGATCAACAGTTTGGAGGGAGTAGCGTGACAGTGAGTAGGTGCCTAAATATTTCACTGATTATCCTAACTCTCGTTATTATCCGCCTGTTGATGATACCACCTCTTCATCTTTGTAATACTATGTTTCATCTAGTGTCTCTTTCACATCATTTTAAAATAGCTTACTAACTTGACTTTCGCACGTATATCTGTCATTCCGGTGTTTTACCTCGAAGACCTTACTCAGAAATATTCCAAAAACATCTATTAAGCCGATAGTTGCCTGCTACATGCATCCGTTACTAATTATAAGTGGCCAGTTCTTCCTGGGAACATATCAAAGAGATCTCTTAGGGATCTCAATGCAGTCCATAAGTTCAGTGGCATGTGTGTGTAATTGAACATACGTTATCGAATATATTAGAGGTCTACGAGTATATATACGTAGCCTCTGACATCATATCTACCGAAGAATTCCACTCTAGACTCGTTGGTCTATCCTTTTTAAAAATTCTAAGATCGAACCATCGCTCGTTAGAATCTTACGCCATTTAATTATAGACACGCCATCGATTCTCGATGCTTTTAATTTTTAATCTAAACCATCATATCCTTACATGTTAAGCACACTAATAATATCATGTAGTGTAGTCATCTTACGTTAACATTCTTACATTACATTCAAATCTTCCTTAATAGAAAATATCTTTAAGGGTATATTGGACACTATCTCTGGTGAACTCGTGATTAATACAATATTCACATCTTTCTTGGTAAAATGACACCTTTAACTAGTTTGGGTCAATAACCTCAACTGTATATTAATAATTAGACTTTATGGTTCTCACATGTGATGCCCCTTCATGGGCAACCTATAAAGAACTACGAGTAACAAGGCTCGTGTTATCAAAATTTACATATGGTGTTGGTAATATTGCATTTACCCCAAATGCCCCGGAGACTCAGCTCCAAGTTCTACATCCACATACTTGCCAAATCATATATGATTCTAATTTTTCTCCTCATCATTCTGATAATCTCTAATGGTTCTATTAGTCACCCTTTAATACCTCAAATATACATTTAATCTAACCTACACATTGAGGCTACATCCGGTAGTCCCATGATGAATTCTATATGAGCTCTTACGAAATCTCACATCTAGACAAAATCCTAACACTCTCGTCTCTAAGTACCATAACTTAATGCTCTGATACCATTTCTGTAATGCCCTCAAATCCGGGGTCAGGAATCTGGGTTGTCACGCAATCCTTCAATCATGTGTAACCTACATTAACTCAATAATCCAATAATTACATATCACAGACCCCCAATCTCACACACTCACAAGTTATATCCTTAGAAACGATGTACAACAAGTATCATCTGTTATTTAAAACTCAAATATACTTTACAGGATCTCAAACAATTATTCATAACCTCTACATGAAGTTACAACAATTACGACTGATATCTTATACCTATCTGATATTCTGGCCCACCTGAGACAAAGCTGTTAGGGATTCTCCCCATGACTGCAAGCGACTAAGTCCCACACCGGCATACTGGTTATCTGTTGTGTTGTGTCATTTAAAAGAAAGCAAGAGTGAGCTATAATGCCCGACATAATAATGTACAGTGTGAAAATGACTATATGATAAACTCACATAAAACATCATATATGATAATTACGTTTTATTCAAAATTAGTTTTCCTTGGTGACACACACCTTCTCATGAAAACAATTCTTTAGTGGATTTTATTATCATGCGAATACCTTAATGGTAAACCCAGCATCTAGGCTTGGGTTACGGTATTGCATCACAATTCTAATTAGAAGAATAGGACATTCGTTGGAGCCACCGCATATGATGATCAGTCGTACTACGGAAATAGTAACCTTTTCTACTAGTAGAAGGACGAAACCTTCGTATCCCGGTTATCACCCTGGCCGCATTTGGGCTATGTGTCCCATTTTGGGTATACACATACTTCACAAGTTCCTGAGTACATAGAGTACCTTCGCCTGCGGTACCTTTGGTAGTCCATCTAGCACACATAGTACCAGAGTCTACCCCTCCCTTGTCCTTTAAAAGAATTCTATCATATCTCGAGAACTCGAACCACATCGAAGTTCCCCCAAGAATTTTGCTTGTTGATGGAAACAACTTATCTTATCAGGGTATATATATATGTATATACGTACTTCCGAAATTTTCGGAGGAAGTACTAAGGATGTGAGTTGACCGTTGTCAACAGATAATTAAGTAGGGGGGAGTTTCTCCTTGAAACTATATTCAAAATATTAAAATAAGTCCGGATAATATTCTCCGACGATCTGAAATTATTCGAATGATTTTCGAAAATTATTTTAAATCAGGTTCTATGATTTTTAAATCATAAATAAACCCTTTAATAAGTAATAAATAATTAAATGATAATCGATAAATAATTAAACCTCGAAGGAGTTTACTTTTAAAAGAATAAGAATAATATTCCTCAACTAATTTATGTTTAATAATTTAATGAACTTCCATATCTAATCGAGTCTGAAGTAAATATTTACTGGAGAATACTTCTCCCTAATAAATGACTAGTAAGTAAATATTTCTTGTCTGAACGATAAAGTATAGTCGAGGGAATACGATCTTTGGAAATCGTTTTAATAAAAGTTCGAGGTGTTTAATATTTTGTAAGTGGACGTTGAGTCCCTTGAAACTTAACTACTATGGATTTTAATCGTCCTATAAATATCACCGAAATGATTCTCGGGTTTTTTTTTATAAAAACAAAATTGACCGACTCTCGGTCTTACAACTTATACATCACGCTCTGCTATAGCGCTAATATTCTTAAATAAAGCACCTCCGGAATACTTCCGGGTTTTCATCAATTTTTATTGACCGATCCTCGGTCTAAAATATATACACGCCACACTACTCGATAGCGTTAACGTTCTCAATTATAAACTCCTCCGGGATATTTTCGGGTTTTTATAAGCTTACACCGACCGACTCTTGGTCTAAATATAACATTTCGAACTCGGTATGAACATATACTAGAAATTATCAATAATTGAGTAATGTAATACATCTCAAACTTCGTAAAATAGTTTAAAACAATCTCATGCATATATCACAGTTTTGTAAAATATTCACAACACAACAGTTCTTAAAAGGTAGGGTTTGAAAACTTGCCTGGGTATCCTGAGGTGGAGGATGCTCTAGGTTCTGCTCGGAAATCTATAATCATAACACAAGTCGTTTTGTTAGGTCCCGTTCTAATTTACGGCTAACCGCACTCATGCGCTAATCATTATGCACCCTCTCAACTTATATAACCCTTATTATTTCTTTAAGTCCTTATTCACATTATGGTCACTTCCTTTTTCAAAGTATCTTAAGTCCATTTTCATTTTCGTTGTCGGCTCCGCTTATGGATTCTACGGTTTCTAATCGCGCGGTCTCGGCTCCGATACTTTTATAAAATTGAAAAATCATTATTTTCACTTGAAATCTTTATGGAAGTTAGGAAACTCAATTTAGTACTCTCTGTAAAATTTTCATGATTTATGAATATTTTTAAGTCGATCCTTTATATTTTCAAAGTTCGTAATTCGTAGCAGTTTTTGTCGCATAAATTACTTTTAGTAAAACGGCCATAACTTTTGATCCGTAAATCGGTATCAAGCAATTCAAGCGCCTAAACGACCCTTGTAACATTGTATATCATAATCAAGATTTATGTTTCAAGAAACTACAGTTTACATCTTCAGGACTTTCTGCAGAAACTTAAAATTACGTTTTGTTCATTTTAACGAGATTACGTTTACGATCGGAGTTTCGTTTACGCCTTAGATCTTTATACTACCACCACCAATCAAAATATCATCATCAAAACACTAAATCCTCTCAAGAACATCATGTTCTTGAGGAAACAACAATCAACCTTAATTCTACTTAGCTAAACATCAAGATTTCAACAGTACCACCACTAAAAGTAGGTTTTCAACTACATAGTAAAAGGATCTTGAAATTGAATCTTAAATAAAGTTGGGGTCAAAGATTTTTTACCTTTATTGATAGCTTGAGATGTGTTCTTGATGATGGTGAAGTCTTGGGAGTGCTTAGTATAGTTTTTGGAACCTAAAACTACCATTGAAATCAAGAAACCAAAGAAGAGTTAGTAATCACACTATTCATTATCAACTTTCTTAATTTTATTTCACCCATCAAACCTTTATAAAAAGAGCTCAAAGATTTATCTTACCTTAGTTTGGTTGATAGGAAGCTTTAGAATTAATGGGAGGATTTATCCATGGCTAGAACTTGAAGTTTTGATTTTGATTTCTTGGTTTTAAGAAGAAGGGTCGAATGGGAGGTTTTGGGGAGAGAAGGAGAGTTTTATGCTTGCTTCTTGGTTGCTTCTTGGTTGCATCTTGGAAATAATGCAAGTGGTATCTTGTATTGATTTTTATTCTCTAGTTTATATCCTAGGATTTGATTTATGTTGGCAAATCTTAGACAAAAACTAGCTAGCCTTTGGTAGATTACAAGCCAAGCCACTTGTTTAGCTCTCTAGCTCACTATTTGGTAGCCTTGGTTGATCATCCTACACCTTAGCTTACTATTTGATAAAGTAACCATGGTTACTTTCCTACCATGGTTAGTTAGTGCGTTACGTTTATTTAATCGTTTACGCGTTCGCTCGGTCGCTTAAACATTTTCGTAATACTTTCTTGTAAATGGTTCGCGACGTAATTCCTTTCATATTTATTCCTTATATTTTGAATTATCATACTTGAATATAAATCCGTAGGGTTTAAAATTCGTAATTATATTATGATCCTCGTAATCCTCGATGATTCGTAAATATGGACTTTTTTCAAAGTTCATTTTCTTCGAAAACTAATAGCGTTTACATACACTCATTTGGTACGTATAATCATAATATCAACTTCAAATCTCATTTTCTCATGCACAACATAGTGTGGGCTAAAATGTTTTTCCCGTTTCTCAGGGTTACTATTCATTTAGCATTTATAAGGTTTCAAAAAAAATCAAGTTATTATATTACTATCCCTAAAGGTCTATTACCGATGTCAAAAATTTGGGTTCTTACTCAAAGTCACGATCCCGGGCCAAGTCATCACTAATATGGGCAGGTACAAGCACTCTGTCGAGAGCTGGGGACTCAGACATAGGTGCTGGGGAATCTACCCTAACCTTTGGGGAATCAGGTACTGGTGTCAGGGGAGAAACATGCATAGGGGCAACATTGTCCTCGGACGGATCCTCCTCAGGGTCTGAACTAATGTATTGGGGCTCTGCAGGTGATCATGGTAACAAACTATCCTCAGAATCAGCAACACTACCACTACTAGGGTCCTGAGATAAAACATAAAACAACAACCAAGAAACAACATTAGGGTTAAAAAAATCTTCAACTTACTCGATGCCCTAACTCTAATTGTTATCTTGACCTATTTACTTTACTTAGACTACACCTAATAGTCTAGCTCAACTCTATATGATTCGAACACTCTCACAATATTAATTACCCAAATACCCGTTTATCCTAACTTGTCTCCGGGACTAGATCCTGTAGCTCTGATACCAACTTGTGACGCCCTCAATCTCGGGGTTAGGAATGAGGACCCACACATCAATAAACTAATACAATAACAACAGAATATAATAAACCCCGAAACTAACAGGATCTAAATAGGATAAAGTATGATATAATATTACAACTACCAACCAGAATATAATTATCACAACCCAAAATATAAATAAATTCAAATTATTCGATTCCGACTTGGAATCGACAGATAACCCAAAAGTATCTGATTCAACTAATACACTTCCCACCAACTTATTATCGCTTGCACACACAACATCCACCTGCTCTGGCATCTGAAATCCCGCAACACAATAGGGACCGCCAGAAAATCTCCTGCGAGTGGTGCGCTAAGTCTAGCCATCTTCTTGCTTAACTTCCATTGTTTGATCAAAGAAAGTAAAAAGTTCTAAATAACAACATTAACAACATTTGAGGCATTCTAACTCAAATTAAAAACTAGGTGGCAACACTATCAATTTCTAGAAAAGGGTTCCAAAGGAGGGTTTCAAAGCTTTTAAGATTTAAGTTCGAATGACCAATGGTTCTCAAGTTTAATCGACAGGGTTCACAAAGAAAGTTTCAGACTTTGAGAGATATATCACTTTAAGCTATGAGCATCAATATAAAAGTATTGTGACAGAGTTCTCAAACAAGATTCTTAAGACTTTATATATGATTCAATTCAACTATTCAACTTCAAATCAAAAGAAGAGCATAACGCTTGTTGTAATATTTATAGACATTTACTTTCATTAATAACAATAAAGAACCCTTGATTGAAATATCCATCTTTTAAGTATAATACGGGTGATCAGGCCGTACTGATCTCCATCCGGTCATTAAGGTACCTATGGCATTATTTCAGCCTTATATTAGATTAGCCCCTCTAGTCTCTTATGTGACTGGACTAGTCCCACTAGCCTCTTAAGTCTTTATCCAATCCTTCAGGAATTCATTTGAAAAACCTTTATGTTGGAATACAAGGATGTTTGGTTAAATTCATTTTTAACATTACTAATATGTGAAATCGTTTGTACTCAATCAAGTCGAAAGTCATTCTTAAGTTCAATTCAAGAATTCAAGGAAAGTGAACAAATGAAAATATATACAAGGATCGTAAGTTAACGATATTGATCAAATGTTAAACAGGGTATACCAAGGTTGTAATCAGGATAGTTCCAAAGAACGATGCATAAACAAGGCACAGGGATTATCAAAGGAATTTAGGTTAACAAGATATATGAAAGGTTCATTAAGACTCTCTTGGAGTCAAAGGATCATAAGTTAACAAAATACGAGAATAGGGTATAAGTACTTGAAGCAAGAGGTTACTATTAGGATTTATCACAAGGATCAATAGCAAATTTATCACAAGGATCAATAATAGGGTTATCACAAGGATCAATAACAAGTTTTATGAAGATTCTTTACTATATTAGTGCATGGCACCAACAATAACCTCTCTATCATCAATTCATAATAGAAGGCAGAGTTACTTGCCTCAAAAACTTTCATGTTTTACATAACCTGAGCTAATGCCACCTAAGACTTATTTACCTTTTCTAGCCAGAAAGCCTCCACTTTCCAAATCTACAATACAACACAGAACCCTAATTAGAAACTCGATCGATTCCCGATGTATCTCAGAATGTCTAACTTCTACCCCAATCGCAATAAACACTTATCTTATATACACATGCATAACACGTAGCACATAATAAGATATAGCTTTAACTTTTTATATCACCGACTATCTCGATACTTTACACATAGCAAGTAATCACATAATTTCATAATCAGACATCAAATCTTATTAAATCATATCGACTACATTCCTTATACATATCTATTTACTTTTTTTTTGAAAATTGGGCATGACATATTCGTATCTATGCCTACCCTTATCATATCAACCAATCCACGACAATCAATTATAGTCGAATATACATAATTACATTTTGTCACTTAGCATGCAACATGCAACTCATTTTATACTATTCTAACTAACAACTCCACATACCATATCAAAACATGCAACTTATTTTCATGGATCTACTTCTTACTTCCTTATTACCAAATATAAATCTTAATAATCCGATTCGAATCCATATCTCATACATGCAAAATTCCATATATTGATATCAAATTCAACTGAACCTTTAACAAATTCGAACTAATCAAGAAGATAAATTCAGAAAACTCCAAAATCATTTAAAATCGACATGCATTATAATTACTCTATTAACGAGCATAAAATCACATTTAAACTAATATCTCGATGAATGATTCAAGAAAAATCAAGATTATAAATTCTAAAATTTTTATCACAACATGCAATTCGAATTTTTGCTAAAACAAAATGTTTCTCATCAATTTCGGAGTCAATAATCATCATCGTCCGCTCCACCGGCTCACTAGAGTTCATCGCCAGCGGTGGAGTCGAATGGAGGTGCCTTTACGGGTTTCCAATCACATTCAACCCTAATTAAAGCTTAAACATCACCACTTAATCAAACACCTTCAATAACAACTATCAAATCATCAAAACCGAATCAAAATTCGGATTCAACCCAAGAATCCGAAAATGGCTTTTCAGAATCATCACACAAACACACATCCAACTAGAGATGAGCACATAGGGAGTGAAACCGAGCTCATAGACGGCTTTTAGATCAAGAAATGAGCAAGAAACTAGAGAGAGAGAGAGAGAGTACTGAGAGTTAGAGAGAGAGAGAGAGAGAATATGAGGGGAGAAAGAAAGAGGAGGGAGTATATACTTGGTGTAGGGGCACCAAGGTAATTTTACCCTAACAACTGTTTTTCTTTCCCTTTTATTTTCTTATTTATGCAAAATAGAATAAAAGAAATGTAATTCAGCTATCATAAAATGTGCAAATGGCTCCACTTTTATTTTTATGATATAAACATAAAATTAGCTCTTCACCCATATTTTCAAAATAATTTTTGAACTACCGATTTAATTTCTACAAATTTTATAATTAAACCAACAATAATAGCAATAAGCTTTTAAAAATCATTTAAAAATATCATAATACCAAAATAAATCCAACTATTATTTTTAGAAAGTCTGTGGGATTATTCTAAGGATAATAAAATAAATTTCACATCTTGATCATATTTTAATAATTTTATAAAATTATATAAGGATCAAATAATCCTTATTTTTAACAAATAAATTCTTTTAAAAAATATTTAAAAGCTCACGAATTCACAAATTCACATACGTACTCACAAATAACACATATTATCATAATGTTAGTTACCACAATTATCTATGCACCTTATCACATAATTCTCTTTTAATCCATCTTTTGAATAATGGGTCCCATTCTACTTGACGGCCCGACAATCACAGCTTAAGCCCTTAGCTGACTCATCAAACTGGAACAAGGCTGTGCCCGTTCCTTAATACTATTTCACAGAATTTCACATTAACCACAGAATTTTATAACTTAATATTTTATACCCAAAATTCCTCATAATCCACAATTATAACATGAAACTATATTTTATTCGAATGCATATATCATAAAAATACCAGTCGTTACATCATGGGGTTACTCCACCATACACACCTGAGGCTGATGGGGTGGCAGAGCAAAAGAAAAGAACTTTTAAATATATGATTAACAATATGTTAATTAATTATGGGTTACCTCAGTACATGTGGGGAGAGGCTTTGAATACGGCTTGCCATATTCTAAAATAGAGTCCCTCTGAAACATATGGACAAGACAACTTATGAATTATGAAGAAAGCTTAAGATAATTTTGAGTTAACTTCGTGTGGGGGGTGCTTTGCTAAGGTACTTGTCCCTGAACACAAGAGAAAGAAGCTAGGTCCAAAAACTGATGATTATATCTTTTGGGGCTATCTTGAAACCACAACTGTTATGAGATTTTTACTATTAAAATCTGACATAGATGGTATTGTGGAGAATACGATAGTTGAGTTTCATGATGCATATTTCTTCGAGGAAGTATTCCCCATGATAACTGGTATACTATGTGGTAGTTCTGAGGATGATCTCACTCACACATCGAGTTCTATTCTTGATCATGTGGAGAAGATCACAAATATGAGGGTGAATCCTGCTAAGAGCTCTACTCCTAAAAAAGTAAAGGAACCTAAAAGGAGGAAGCATGCAAAGTTAGTCAAAGACTTTGAAAGTAATTTTATCTCTTATAATGTCGAGAATGAACCTTTAACTTTTCATCAAGCCAGTGATTCTTCGGAGTCAAGGCATTGAAAAAGCGTTGTGAAGAGTTAAATTGACTCAATTGTTTCTAACGGAACATGGGAGTTAGTTGATCTCCCTCTCGGGTGTTCTACTATATGATGCAAATGGATCTTCAAGTGGAAACTAAACCCTGATGGTTCAATAGAAAAGTACAAGGATAGGCTAGTAGCTAAGGGCTTTGAGCAAAGGGAAGGCATTAATTATTTTGATACATACTCTCCTATTTCCTGAATGACAACAATCAAAATGCTTATTTCATTGGCTTCCGTACATGGTCCAATCATCCATCAAATGGATGTAAAAATAGTTTTTCTACATGGTGATCTTAAAGAAGAGATTTATATGGATCAACTCGGGGGATTTATTCACTACCCCATAAATGGCCTATCGCAACCCCTCTCCTAATGAAAGTTACCTAATATGTAATATCCCATATTTTCAAATATTATTATTATTATTTGGAATTATTTATGTGATTTTATGTGAATTTTTGGGAATTTTCTGGAAATTGGAGTTGATGCTTTGGATGTTTATATATGATATTCTTTGAGTATTTTAATTTTATGTGTCCAGAATAAAATATAGATAATTATGGTACTTTTCTGGTAATTTTTGGATCGTTATATGATTTTATAAGGATTTATTATAACGACTCATGTATTTTTGAATTATTAAAATATGTAATTGTGGAAGTATTAAATAAATAAAGTATGTGTATAGTTTTTTCAGCTCGGTTTTATTTTATTATTATGTATGTGTAATTTATGGTGTACCGGGTTGTCCCCTTAATTAATTATGGAATTGAATTGAATTGTTTCCACTTTTAAAAGTATTAAATACAAATTTATTTGTATAAATATGTGGATTGTCTATAAAATTATTTTAATGATTTTATAATTACAATAATTATTTTTGGGATTTTATAAAATTTTGACATCAATATTTCATCAATTATTTACCCCTGTATGATTTTCTGATTGCATTTATTTGAAAAACCTGTATTTAAATCCAGAATTCTTCAAAAATTATTTGAAATTTTAAAATTATTTCGGAAATTTTTGGGAATAATTTCACCCGTGCGTTGTTTCGTTAATCATTAAAAAGCGGGTATAAACTGTATTTCAAAAATTATTTTAAAATTACAAAATTTATGTTTTCATAAACTTCGGGATATTTGTAATATTTTAAGACTATTTTCGTAATTTTCTGAATTTATTTTAACTGCATCTCGGATTGTTAATTGTTAAATGCGGGTCTGATGCGCGATTCAGAAATGTTTTAAAAATATTCGAGAATTATGTTTTATTAGTTTCAGGATATTTATATAATTTTAAGATAATTTTGGGATCATTTCTATTAATATTCATTCGCAAGTTGTACCGTTAAAAGATTAAAGATGATACAAAATTGGGCTTCTCGTCGGAAAAGGGAGACACGTGGCAGCACCTTGTTAATTCAGGGATACGTGTCGGCTGTTGGTTTTACAGAATAATAAAAATAAACCAGGGGTAATTACAATTATCATTATCCCCACTTTCAATCTCTCTGATAACTCATTTCTTCCTCAATCTCTAAAAAATATCCCCTCTCCAGTCTCTATCTCTCTGTTCCTCGTGCTATTTCCCCTGACTTCCCCTGTTTCTGGTGAGTTTTTCTGTTGCCGCCTTTCTGTTTCTTTTCCGGCAAGGAGTGGCAGTGGTGTTGTGTAGTTCTGTACGTATATATATACACATATATGTGTATATATGCAAGTGTGTGAAGTTGGGTTGGTGATTGTTATGGTTACCGCCTAATTTCTCTGTTCTCCGGCCTTCCTTTTTCGGCCGGCTGCTGCATTTTCTTTCTTTTCTTGTTCCGGTTTCATGTGTTGTTGATACACACATGTGCGTGTATTGTTTATGATGGCTGATTCCTTTGTTTTTTTTCCTGAATTTCTGATAAATTGAAATGGTGAAATTCGAGTGGTTATTTATGTGGTTTATTTGATTAATTTCTAAAGATTCGAAGTCGATACTTAGGATATTTACTCGAATTATTTGGTATAATATTTTGAATAAATTCCCATAATTATTCGGATTATATTTCGAAGGTTACAAATTAATCGGTGAAAATTGTGACTGGCATTCGAATCGGGTATCTCAGAGATTCGCCGCCGTCAGCGATGAGTTTTGATGAGCTGACGGTGGACGGTGATGAATCATTTCTGAGTCCTACGAATAAAAGCATAAACATATGAATAATGATAATTAATAACTAAATTGTATCGGTGATTGGGATTTGCGAGTTGTAATTGGTTGTTGTGGATTTGACGTCGAATGTATTCGACTGGTAGTCCGATAAACAAAGGAGACGCTGCCAGATTTTCGGAAGCATATCCTGTGAAATATCAGAACTACCACTCGAAAAATAGTTATATAGTTAAAAATAAATATTTTGTAAAATATAACGGACAACTTGTTTCTTAAAACGATAAGTACCTGTGTTTTCCGAAAATGAATATTGAATCGAGATTTGAGTATATGAATCATGTATGTTACGTGTACTATAATAATGTATATGAGTACGAGTCGGGATTGTTATCGTTTGGTTAGGATTGGTATCGAGGATATGTCAAGCATAACTGGGTGTCTAACATAGAGTATTTCGACCCTGTAGGTTATAGTCGGGCAACCGAAAGTGGATGTTGGACTAAAGATAACCTAGTGGTCAGTCGACGAGCTCAGTAGGGTTTCAACCAAAAAACCTGAGTGCCGAAGTCGAATCCAAGGTGATCTAGTGGTTGGACGTTAAAGCCTGAGCGTAAGAGTTGGCTCACAGTCAATCAGTAATAGTTGTAAAGCCCTGCAAGACAAGTACTTTTGAACCTTTCTCGAGATATATTGCAAATATTTCCAAATTCTCTAGTGACAATGCTAGTATTCAAAATATTTATGTTTTATGTTAAGTACTTTGAATGATTCAGCCTGTACCCCGATCACATCATTTGATCTTTGAGCCGTAAGCCTTATTCTTTGTAAACCTTCCATTGTTGATTTACCAGACACTAAACCACATAAATACAATACTACTCCACAAATACATATCCACTATATACCAAGCACTATAACAGAATTACTTTAACCTACAGAAACCTATACATTCAACAATATCTTGTCACATCAAAGAACTAAACTCCGTATAACCATTGAACCATTGTTCATTTATCGTGACCTAATCACTCTGTGAACTTGAATCTATTCTTAATACATACCTTGACATACCCTTGTGATACTCATGAATTATATTACGCTTTTATACAAATGTTTTTTCACTGTTGATTATGATCTTGCTTATTGAATTACATTGTTTATTATACTGAATTGCTTTAGAATTGGATAGTTTTCTAAATATGGACCAGATTCGTGGTCAATTATAGGCCAATATGTGCCTTGGATCCAGTATATAGAGCAGAGTTGTGTGCCTTGCGCGGGGTTAGTGCGTGCTGATCAGCAGCCTAACCTTGGTTTTTAAAACTTAAAATGAATATACAATTCTAATGATTGTTTAATAAAAAACTTGATTCCTCTGAATCATCTCGTTTGATCATTATTTAACCTCAGTTATTGTTATTATGACTTGTTGAGATAGTTAGCTCACTCTTGCGAATCTTTTTATGTATTCTACAGTTAAGAAGGATACGGTTGATAGCGAGGTTTTCTAGTTCATTGTGCGAGCTAGGATTCCAGATTGAATTGGATCGAGCTAGCATGAGCTTGTTACAGTAGTGAGATAGTAAGATTGTAAGAATAATTTCATTATCAGTTGTAAGTTAAATTAGTTGGGATTTGGTACGTTGTAATAAAAGTTAGGATTGTGGCTTGTTTTCAAACTTTAACCTGTTGCGATCCGTGATTATGTAAAGCAGGGTCATTGTAAATAATATTTCATATATAGGTTTACATATTGTGTATGTTTTGTGGACCCCAAACTTCTGACCCGGGTTTGGAGGGCGCCACAGGTTGGTATCAGAGCTACAGGTTATAAGTCACTGAAACAAGCCTAGATTGTCGGGATTGGGTAGAGGGTTAGGATTAGGAATAGGAAATAGAAAGATAAGATATTATGAGGTTGAGTGCGACTGTATAGTATGTCTCTGGCACGGTTCATGTTGCGATTCGGGATTCTTAGCTTGCGACGAGTTTCCAGATAACGGCAATGGCAGATCATGTTTTCCCTGTATCATCTGATCATTTTGAGCCTTCCGTTCGAGGATCGTTATCTTCTCCCAGTTTTGATTTGCACCTTGTTCTTTCATCAGTATTACTGGTATTACCTTCTGCTATAACAGCTTCACCCCTTCAAGCTATTCTACGCTATTATACCACCTCATGATGTGAGACAACTTATTTAAAAACCTCTATCTGCTTATTCTTTTTCTACTGGACAACCAGCTGTGAATGCATCTTTTCAGTTTACTCTACGCCATGTTCTATACCCTCAGTTTAAAACCTATCTTATGGAGCAACAGTATTTACGAGGATGGATTCGATAGCTACAATAAATAATAAGTACCTGAGATATTAATAAAGGTGAGAAGGAGTTTAGAAAGAAGTTTTATGTGTTTCGGAGGATAGCTTCTACGAGATTAAATGGAGCCACTAGTGAATAGACCACCCGTGATTAGCTTGTGGGATGGACTAGATGAATTTTGAAAGAGTTAGAGAAAAAAGTATAGATCTGGAATTTTTGTAGAATTAGATGATGGTGTTATGATAAATGTGATATGTAAAGTAATGATGTGATGTGATATAAGCAAACTTTGTTCTATGAAACAGACTTGTTGGCTATTGGATAGACCTGTTCCATTTAATGACTGCAAAGATGATGATGGGAGTACTACCAGTATGGAAGCTTTGAAATGAAGCCACGAATAAAATAATTTGCAACGATAGCTGAAGTTTTCGTCAATTAAGGAAGGTAATAGACCCAATGAAGAAGAGAAGATAAATGGAAGTCAATGAACCTTTGTGTGATCGTTTCTTTAACTTGGTATCTTGTTATAGGAAGGACAACAACCAACCCATACAGTAAGGACAACCAGATTTGTGATTTTCAAAATTCTTAAACAAGTTTTCGAAAAAGATTTTCCCTTACAAAATTTATAAAAGTTTTTTTAAAATAAGTTTTAAACATTGGTTGACAAGTTACTACTTAAGTTTCTTGTTTGTTAAAAGACCCGAATTACCTGGAAGGAGGCTTGTTTCAGACTTAGTATTGTTAATTCAGAGAACAAAGTAACCCGCGATTATGAAGAAATTGATTATTCCTAATAACAAGGTGCAAATATTGTTTGATAAGATTAACAATAGAATCAGCGTACGGAGTAACTATTCATCCAATTACTAGGACTATCAGAGTTCAAAGAATTCATTGATTTAACAGAAGCCTGAGCATGACCGAAGAAGATTGGGAAGATTTCCAGACTTTTCTAAGGAAGAACAATATTAACAAAAGAATTGATATGATCAGTGGTTATTTTAAGTTGCAAAGATGAAACTTGAAGTTTTCCGATAAGAGCGCAATTATGATTGAATTGTTAAAGTACTATACGTGTAGGTGCGATGTTAAAGACGCGAGACTTAAGAAGTAAGAATCTACCATAATGCTTAATTTGAGAAGGCATTTCAACGTACCTTTTAAAGTTGTTATATGACACAATTGGGATATGATCGAACAAGCTCGAAAGATGAATACAAGTGAAATGTGGATGGTGACCAATGGTATCATTCCTGTCTCCAATATTACCGTGTATATTCCTTTTCTATTCCTAAATATGTATGAACCTCTTTTCTTACTAAACTTTTTACGATGATATCGAAAAGAAGGATATTGCATTCCTTTCAAATTTAATTTTTCCTCAAGTTTTGTTCACTGATTGGGACAAGCAGTATTATGGTGAGACGCTTTTTCGGGATGACGAAGAGTCGGGTGGGACGCCACCTAATCATGTGATGTATGCCATGTGGTACGAAATACTGGCCATCTTAAGTACCAATGTGGTTGTCTCATTCATACTCAAATCCTTACTTCTTCTTTCTTTTCAACTCTAATTTTGTTAAATTGTGAATCCTTCTAGTTGTTTCGTTGTATTGTCGTTCTTTGTAAGAGTTTTTCAAACAAAAATCAACGTATTATGAACCAAGCGGGCAAAGTTCCATCTACCTCTCATGCATAGAAAGGAAGCAAGGGCATATGGCGAAGATTGCAAATCACTAGCCCTATCCGGGGATGCACTAGGAGTCAAGGAAGTCTACTCCAACTAAGGAATACGTCTCCAAGAACGAGAGTTTGTGAGTTGTCTATAAAATATGTTATTCAGAATACGGACGTGATGACATGGATGATTATTGTGAATACCTTATGCATTAAAGTATTGAAAGATGTGGGAGCAACCTGATTATTTATCTCTCAAGGTTTTGTTGATAAGATGAATTACCTTGTCGAATCGATAAGATTATGATTAAAAAGACTAGCAAATCAGGAATGTGTAATTGTTAAATAAGTGAGTACCAATGGTGGAATTGAGATTTCTGGTAAGAAGTTGTGAGGATTTGATATCATTTAAGATAGGAGAATTTGACATTATTCTAAGAAAGGGACTAATTAATTAAGCGAGATGCCCAGATAGACCGACATGATGAAAAGATGGTTTTGAAGATGTCAAATGAAAATATGATGAGGTTTAGAGGATAAAGGACGGTAAAGAATTTGTTAGCAATGATTTAAGCTAAGAGGTTACGGTGACTAAGATGGAAGCACTATGGTGATTATGAATAGAAGTCAGGAGCAAAAAGAATTTGAAGATTTTATAGTAATTAAAGAGTTTCAAGATATGTTTCCAGACGAGTTACCAATATTTCCTTCAGATAGAGAAATTGACTTAGCACCTGAAATGAAGCCAGGGTCCAAGGCCCCGCACAAAATAGCGCCAGTTAAAATGAAGGAGTCAGCAAGGCAAATGCAAGACATTTTGGAAGAAGGAGCGATTAGACCTATTGTACCCCATAAGGTGCACCAGTACTAATTGTTAATAAGAAAGATGGAAGTATGAGATTATGCGTCGACTAGCGAAAGTTCAACAAGTTTGCTACCGAGAGTAAGTATCTGTTACCTCGAATTAATGATTTTTTTGATCAGATGAAAGAAGCAAAGTATTTTTATAAGATTGATTGAATACTTGGTATTTTACCAATTGAAGATTGGACCTATGGACATATCAAAGATAATCTTCAGAACTAAGTACTGTTATAAAATTCTAGCAATGTTATTTGGATTAACTGATATACCAGTAATATTTAAACTTGATGGACTGAATCTTGAAGAAAGATCCGAATAAGTTGTATTTATGTTACTTAAAGTCAAAGAAGAACCATGCAAAGTAATTAATGATAGCTGGGAAGTCGAAGAAGAAAGAAGTTGTATGAAAAGTTTACAAGGTGAAAGATTTGATGGTAGGAAGTATAAATTTTTAGCATAAATAGTCAGTGAGGAGGAGACCAAAGAGGATCCAACAAAGATTAAAGCTACTATAAATAAAGAAAGCCCAAAAGCATCAACAAAAGTAAGAAGTTTTCTTATTGGACGGTTATTATCGGAAATTTGTTCAAGAGTTCTTGAAGATTGCAACACCTTTGATGAAACTTACTAGGAATAAAGGGAAGTTTATATGAAATGGGAAGGTGTGAAGAAAGTTTTATGGAATTAAAGGAAAGAGTGGTCACAGTACCTGTTTTATCACTTTGAGAAGATCAAGGAGTTTTGGTAGTCTATAGTGATACTTTTCATAAGGGAATAGGAGGTGTGTTGATGCAGCACAATAAAGTTATTGTATATGCATCTAAACAACCGAAACCGTATGGGCATAACTATCCTACTTATAACCTAGAACTAGCGGTAATAATATCCGCTTTGAAGGATTGGAAAACATTATATGTATGGAGAAGGATGTGAGATCTATACGGACCATAAGAGTTTGAAGTATGTATTCACGAAGAAAAGCAAATATAGTGGCAAGCGATAAGCAAAAAAGAGAGAATGAACATAGAGACTGCACCAGAGGAATTATCTATGAAATTTTAGAAGTTGGAGTTGGAAGCCAGATATATAATCCCAAGAAAACAAGGATGGGTAGTATGACCTTTCAGTCAGAGTTGTTAAGAAACGATGAGGAGATGCCAAGAGAAGATAAGGGACCATGATATCAACAGTTAGTAAGAGGAAATTTATGCACCCAGAAGAACGATCACGATATTCTTAGGTTTTCTTCCAGCACTTAGATGCTACAAGTAAAAAAAAGGGAAAAGAATTAAGAAATGAGATCCTACAGGAAATTCACAATATAAAGTATTTAATTTATTTAAGAAATGCCAAGATATACGGAAATTTAAAGAAAAATAGTGATAACCAGGTATAAGAAGGAAATTTTAAAATAGATTGGGAAGTGTTAGATATGTCAAAGAATTAAGGCAAAGTATCAGAGGCCTAGTGGACAGGCAGACCAGGGAGTGGTTTTACAAGAAGCGAATCATAAAGTGTACCAGTGATGTTGTTAGAGAAAAGGGATGAAATTATGAGATTATGTATTGATTATCGGGAGTTAACAAAACAATGAATAAGAATAAGTGACCCCTATAAAGAATTGATTACTTACGAGACCTAATTCAAGAAGTTTGTTATATCTCGGGAATTAACTTAAGATCCGACCTGAGAACATATCAGAGATTGCGATTAAAGTGAGTTATGAGCATTGCAAGTTCTGGTGATATTATGTGAAATAACAAGTGTATTATTTGTCTATAAGGAATTAAGGAACATGGTGTATAAAGAGTACTCAGATAAGCGAACTGTATTTATTGATAACATCCTTAGCTATTCAAAGAATAAGAAAGTCTATGTGGAATGCCCAAGGATTTTCCTCCAAAGATTAGAAGGAAAGCAACTATACGTTGAGTCTTCAAGTATGAAATTTTGACCGAGGTTAACAAAATATTATGATTAATCCACTAACAAGTACCTAAACAAAGCCGTATGGTAGCGGATGCCTTGTGCAGAAGGAAAAGATTAGATGTAATTAAGACCACTGAGGAGTTAGTAAATAAATTGGAAAGAGTGAAACATGAAGTTCAAACACCTTAAGGTGATGATAAGTGAATATATGAGATTACCTTTCATTCTTAATTGATAGAAACGAATAAGGGATGTTTAAATGTTTGAAAACTGAGTTGAAGATCAGCACCGCCTATCATCCTTAAACGAAGGGCCAAAGTGAGGAAGCGATTCATGAAAAATAAGATGTGTTGAGAGGTTGAGTTATAAGGAAAACTGGGATGATCATTTATCATCGATGTCAGCTTTAGAATGCCACTTTACCAATCCTTATGGGGATACAAATGTAGGTCCCCACTTTATTGAGATAAAGTGGGAGAAAGAAAGTTGTCAAATCCTAAGTTAATTCAGCACACCAAGGGCGTAGTGATATTGATTGAAGCAACTCGGAGTAGACAAAGAAAGAAGGTGGAATTGTATCGAGAGAGAGTATGAATATAGAAATAGGACCAGTAGTGTTAGTAAAAAGTTCACCTTGAAAAAGATTGGATAAGTCTGAATAGAGGGGACAAGTTGAGTCCTAAATTTAGTGAACCATTCGAGGTATTGATAAATATAGATAAAGTTGTTCATAAGTTGATGTTACCATTACAACAGTATATACATATAATGTGTTCTGCATGTCAATGTTAAGGCGATAAGTATCTAATTCGAATCAAGTGATTGATTATGAGCCAATGGGCTCTTGTCCAAGTTGTTCTGCATATAGTAATCGATCCAAATTCTCGATCGTTAAGGGCGAGTCCTTGTAAATAAGTGTATATCTACAGTAAGTACATTTGAAATCCTCGAGTAGAAGAGTCTACTTGGGAATTAGAGTCAGATATGCTTGACAAATATCCTGACTTGTTTAGTTAGATCAGATTCTGAGGACATAATCTTTTTAAGGGGGAAGGATATAACGACTCGTGTATTTTTTAATTCTGAAAATATGTAACTGTGGAAGTATTAAATAAATAAAGTATGTGTATAGTTTTGTCAGCTCGGTTTTATTTTATTATTATGTATGTGTGATTTATGGTGTACCGGGTTGTCCCCGTAATTAATTATGGAATTGTATTGAATTGTTTCCACTTTTAAAAGTAAATTTAATGCAAATTTCTTTGTATAAATATGTGGACTGTCTATAAAATTATTTTAATGATTTTATAATTACAATAATTATTTTTGGGATTTTATAAAATTTAGACATCAATATTTCATCAATTATTTATCCCTGTATGATTTTCTGATTGCATTTATTTGAAAAACCAGTATTTAAATCCAGAATTCTTCAAAAATTATGAAACTCATATTCATTGAAGTTTGGAATAGTCCGAGAATTTTAAAATTATTTAAGAAATTTTTGGGAATAATTTCACCCGCGCGTTGTTTGGTTAATCATTAAAAAGCGGGTATAAACTGTGTTTCAGAAATTATTTTAAAATTACGAAATTTATGTTTTTGTAAACTTCGGGATATTTGTAATATTTTAATACTATTTTCGTAATCATCTGAATTTGTTTTAAGTGCAGCTCGGATTTTTAATTGTTAAATGCGGGTCTGAATTTATTTCGGGATATTTAGATAATTTTAAGATTATTTTGGGATCATTTCGATTAATATTCATTCGCAAGTTGTACCGTTAAAAGATTAAAGATGATACAAAATTGGGCTTCCCGTCGGAAAAGGGAGACACGTGGCAGCACCTTATTAATTCAGGGATACGTGTCGGCTGTTGGTTTTACAGAATAATAAAAATAAACCAAGGGTTATTACAATTATCATTATCCCCACTTTCAATCTCTTTGATATCTCATTTCTTCCTCAATCTCTCAAAAATCTCCCCTCTCTTGTCTCTATCTATCTGTTCCCCGTGCTATTTCCCCTGACTTCCTCTGTTCCTGGTGAGTTTTTCCGTTGCCGCCTTTCTGTTTCTTTTCCGACAAGGAGTGGGAGTGGTGTTGTGTGGTTCTGTACGTATATATGTACATATATATGTGTATATATACAAGTGTGTGAAGTTGGGTTGGTGATTGTTATGGTTACCGCTTGATTTCTTTGTTCTCCGGCCTTCCTTTTCCGGCCGGATGCTGCATTTTCTTTCTTTTCTTGTTCCGGTTTCCTGTGTTGTTGATACACGCACGTGCGTGTATTGTTTATGATGGCTGATTCCTTTGTTTTTTCTAAATTTCTGATAAATTGAAATGGTGAAATTCAAGTGGTTATTTAGGTGGTTTATTCAATTAATTTCTAAATATTCAAAGGTTAGTTGCATATTTACTCGAATTATTTGGTATAATATTTTGAATAAATTCCCATAATTATTCGGATACAAATTAATCGGTGAAACTTGTGACTGGTATCTGAATCGGGTATCTCTAAGATTCGCCACCTTCAGCGATGAATTTTGATGAGCTGACGGTGGACGGTGATGAATCATTTCTGAGTCCTACGAATAAAAATATAAACATACGAATAATGATAATTAATAACTAAATTGTATCGGTGATTGGGATTTGCGAGTTGTGATTGGTTGTTGTGTTTTAAATTGGATTGTTGTTGTGGATTTGACGTCGATTGTATTCGACGGGTAGTCCGATAAACAAAGGAGACACTGCCCGATTTTTGGAAGCATATCCTGTGAAATATCGGAACTACCACTCGAATATAAATAGTTATATAGTTAAAAATAAATATTTTGTAAAATATAACGGACAACTTATTTCCTAAAACGATGAGTACCTGTGTTTTCCGAAAATGAATATTGAATCGAGATTTGAGTATATGAATCCTGTATGTTATGTGTACTATAATAATATATATGAGTACGAGTCGGGATTGTTATCGTTTGTGTAGGATTGGTATCGAGGATATGTCAAGCATAACTGGGTGTCTAACATAGAGTATTTCGACCCTGTAGGTTCTAGTCGGGCAACCGAAAGTGGATGTTGGTCTAAAGATAACCTAGTGGTCAGTCGACGAGCTCAGTAGGGTTTCAACCGAAAAACCTGAGTGTCGAAGTCGAATCCAAGGTGATCTAGTGGTTGGACGTTAAAGCTTGAGCGTCAGAGTTGGCTCAGAGTCAATCAGTAATAGTTTTAAAGCCCTGCAAGGCAAGTACTTTTGAACCTTTCTCGAGATATATTGCAAATATTTCCAAATTCTATAGTGACAATGCTAGTATTCAAAACTAAACTCCGTATAACCATTGAACCATTGTTCATTTATGACCTGATCACTCTGTGAACTTGAATCTATTCTTCATACATACCTTGACAAACCCTTGTGATACTCATGAATTGTATTACGCTTTTATACAAATGTTTTATCACTGTTAATTATGATCTTGCTTATTGAATTACATTGTTTATAATAATGAATTGCTTTAGAATTGGATAGTTTTCTAAATATGGACCAGATTTATGGTCAGACCAGATTCATGGTCAGACCAGATTCGTGGTCAATTATAGGCCAATGTGTGCCTTGGATCCAGTATATAGAGAAGAGTTGTGTGCCTTACTGGGGTTAGTGTGTAACTGATAAGCAGTCTAACCTTGGTTTTTAAAACTTTAAATGCATATCCAATTCTAATGATTGTTTAATAAGAAGCTTGATTCCTCTGAATCATCTCGTTTGATCATTATTTAACCTCGGTTATTGTTATTATGACTTGCTGAGCTAGTTAGCTCACTCTTGCGAATCTTTTTATATATTCTACAGTTAAGAAGGATTCGGTTGATAGCGAGGTTTTCCAGTTCAATATGCGAGCTAGGATTCCAGATTGAATTGGATCGAGCTAGTAGGAGCTTGTTACAGTAGTGAGATAGTAAGATTGTAAGAATAATTTCATTATCAGTTGTAAGTTAAATTTAGTTGGGATTTCGTACGTTGTAATAAAAGTTAGGATTGTGGCTTGTTTTCATACTATAACCTGTTGCGATCCGTGGTTATGTAAAGCAGGGTCATTGCAAATAATATTTCATATACAAGTTTACATATTGTGTATGTGTTCTGGACCCCAAACTTCTGACCTGGGTTTGGAGGGCGCCATATTTATGGATTGAATAATTATTTTCTGAATAATTCCAAAACTATTTTATAAAGTCGGGAATCGTCCGACTTCAACCGTTTTTGCATTTTTACAACCCGAAACTCTTCAGAAAACTCCTTCATAACCTAATCTGGATATTCTGAACATTTTCCGTGTTTTAACTTTTTCGATCCGGATTACAGTTTGACCCGTACGCATCCCGGCGTAAAATTTTTGATACTATAATCATTTCGGTAAATCAATAAAACCCGTATTCTCGAGAGACAGGACATTATTACCTTATCTTCGTATAAAGTGTTTTATAAGAAGCCCGGTTTTGATAATTATCCAAATCTGATACTAAATTATATCATTTCTATAGTTACTTTGTGGCTAAGTAATGTATTTTCGGATCCAATATGATCCAACATGATACTTGTTAGTTGTTTAAGATGCATTTATATGAATCGATCCATAATTTGGACGCGTGTTTATTTGCGTTACTCGTTTTATCTCGTGTTATGTGCGTTTAAATGTATTTTATATATTTTTGGGGTTTTGTGTTAATTTAGATATCGTTTCTGTTTTTCAAAAATCAACCGACCGGGACCCCACCGGGACGTCAAAGCCCACAAAATTCATGTTTTTATTTTTGTAAAATAATACGTATTTCAAATACCTATTATTTTTGCATTTTTGAATTATTCACAATTTTTGGGGAATTTTGATACAAACTTTATATTGTATCGCTTTTAAAATTATTTCCCGTAATTATTATTTTTGGATCTAATTATTATAATTATGGAATAAAAATACCCTTAATTAATTTTTGGGGGTATAATTTTCTGATTAATATAAATAGCTGCAGAATATTTTTATTTTATTTTATTTTTATTAAAAATTTCAGAAAGTAAATTAAAAGTCCAAGAACATATTTGGGGGTGTTCTTGAGTGTAGGAATTCAACTGGAGAGTTGAAGATGATTCTGATATTGGATTTTGATGCTCCAGTAGCCGTTTTGAAGCCCTCAATCTCCCCTTTCCTATTCTATAATCAAAATCATCAGAGGTTTGGTAATTTGTAAAATCGATTTTTAGGGTTCATATTCAAGAATTGGGGCTTTTGATTTTTATGAGTTTTTGATTGTTTCTGATGATATAATTGGCTTTATCATGATTAATATGATGGATTTGGAGCGGTTTTATGGATATTTTAGTTCGATTTTTAAAAAACCGATTTCTTGAGTTTATCAAATTTTTGAATTGAATTTCTGGGCTACGTGGTGATTGTTTGTTTATTTTGATGTCTGGAATAGATTTTGTTGGATATAAGCTTTGATTTGTGATATTAAAAGTTAAGTTTGGTTGTGGTTTGAGGGTTCACCGGATTTTGGATGTTGGTCGCCGGTTTTTGGAATCGTTTTGGCCGGACTTGAATTTCGGGAGATTGATTGACGTTATTATGATGATAGTTGAGTTCCTGGCATCGATTCGAACTGAAAGCATGTTTAAACTGATTAAAATAAACCAGTTAAAGCATTTGGGGCATCGCCGGAAATACGCCGGACGTCGGCCGGTTTCTGGAGAATTCCAGATTCCGGCGACGTGTTCGTCAGATTCCGGTCGACTTTTTCCCCTACGCCGCCATTTGATCTTCTGGAGAAGACAGCCCTGAGTGCAAACCTATTTTTGCATATTTTTATTTTATTTTATTTATTTCAAAATTCATTTTCTTTCAAAAATTATTTTTAAATTCCAAGATGTATTTAGTTAATTATTTTAAATAATTACTTGAATTATCTTTAATTCCAAAAATTATTTCTTTTACTATTTTTAAAATTTCATATTCATTTTAATTATTTATAATTTATTTTAATTGATTATTTATAGATTTAATTAGTTGAATAATTCATTTAATCAATTAATTTTATTTATAAACAATTAAATAAAATACAATTATTTATAATTAATTCAAATAATTCCTAAAAATTATTTTTAAGCTTCTAAAAATTTATATTTTGGTATTTAAAATCAATTAATATTATAATTAATTGATTTTTTCTCTTTTAATTATTATTTTATTCGTAATAATTAAACCGTTCGTCCTTTTAATACGAAACGAACGCGTATAGACTCGGAAAAATATTCCGCTTTCAATAAAAATAATTTCGAGACCCAAATTATTTTGTTTTGAAAGGTCGCTTGATTTGCAAATCGATTCTCAGTCACATATTGATCAAAAAGTTATATTTTGACCCGATTTAAGTTTTAAACCCACCGAGTCAAATATTTTGACGAACCGAGTCTTATATGATATGAAATATATGATACGTGGATTATGTGCTTATATGTTATGTGAATTATGTGATAAGTGAGTTATGTGCTTATGTGTTATGTGAATTACGTGCGTTCGTGGGTCAAGAGCCTTGTGTTTGACTGTTATAATTATGTGCGGGCTATCGTATGGGTAGACGGTAGGATTTTGACGCGCAGTTCGTCGAGTAATTATTGTTTAGGTGATCAAAAATTATATCTTTTAATTATAGATGCGGATTTCTCGAGTTGATCGGAACAAGGCATTGGGAAGAATGAGATGGAATGGTATTGAATAACTGGCTTCTAGCAATCGCAGGAGCAGCATATCAGTAAAGTATTGAAAAGAAGGACGATGATGTTTTGAGACAGAATGTCAGATTAGATGCGTCATTGCGAGTGTGACTAACTACTAAATATCAAAGGCAAGTACCCCTATCATCACTTATTATTTAAGTGATATTTATTTTGAATCCTAGTATGCAAATATTGCTTTCTTTATTCTCAATTCAGAATAGATAAATGTTTTACATATCGCTGAATTAAATGATTCTGTTTATGCAAGTATTCTTCTGCTATTCTATGTTCAGAATAGCTAAATGATTTTACTTATCAACTTATTGGATTTATAAATGTTTTGGATTTTAAGAAAAGTGATTTGGTTGCGAATATTCCTGCCCAAATAAATGGGGGAAATAAAATTATTTTGGGTGTCAATTATTATGACCCCTTTTCAATAAAAGGTTTTAAGATTGGATCATAAATGCGTAAGTGACCGGGACGGACGGTCCTGCGGAGGGCTATTTCTAAGTGTCATGAAATATTATGATACAATTTTTGCCACAAGCAGGTATATTGCCTTATTATTTGAGTACTCGTGTTTTTGGGGACATGTTTCTACGAATCATGACCCAGTGCTAGCACACGGGCTGATCAGCATGTGATAGTACGTCCGTCGGAGAATGATCCCAATCTAAATTATCATATCATTTTTGATATTCATAGAATACATGATTTATCAACTATTTCTGTTTTGGACTAATAGTGAAATGCAGTTTTGATTCAGTTTTTGATTTATGCCGATACTTACTTTGTTGTTAAACATCAAAGGTGGTATAGTATAGATGATTGATGCTGACTTCAGTATGTGATGTTGTGAGTATCAAAGTTCGTAATGATATCTAATTTGATATGAAAACAAAATAATTATTAATATCAAGAGTTCGGTTTTGAGTAAAGTTTATGATTCAATTCATAATCATTGCTTCTTGTTATTATTTTTTACGATATTTCCGTAAACACTATTTTACGAGTTTTATTCTCGTCAAGATTCAAAGTATTGTTGAAGCATTTCGCTCGAAAATATCAATACGGGTTTTGAATGCAAGTAAGGAAACAATTCTGGAGTTCCTCAACTAAAATTTTTTGTTTCAGCAAATGTGATTTTAAAATATTCTGCGCTATTGCAGATGTCGATTTTATATCAAAAAGACCATATATATACTATAATGAAATTGCTGAGCATTTCTTCCGATCATACTTGCATATTTTTAAATTTAACCTCCATTGAGGATTAACTCGCGCTGTTTAGCCGTGTAATTCGAGGAAGTAAAGAAGAAGCTTTTGGAAGGTGGTTGGTCCAGGGTTTGCGAACTAGTGTAAGTTCTGTTATGTAAAGTTGTTTATATTATAATTGTGTTATTTTATAGTTGGGCCTAGTATACTTCTTTTCGAAGTTATACTAGCAGGTTAAGTTTTGAGATTGAGAATTATTGAAAAGAGTTTTAAAAGAAAGAGAAAAATTTATTGGTGGAATTTGGATTTCTTGTTTCTAGAACTATAACCTTAAAAGATCTTGGATTAGTTTGGGATCATAAATGATAAATATCTTTCGCTTGCATTTGTTTATTGATTAATCAGGTTAATTTGGATTGAGGTTTAATCGTGATGACCAAATCCTCTGACTCCGGATTTTGGGGCGTTACAGGTTGGTATCAGAGCTAAGGTTATAGTAAACTAGAAAGAGAGTGTGTAGGAGTGTGTATAGCTATGTGAGGACGTTTGAGCTCATATCGAGTTCCAGTTGGACTATTGGATATAGTACCAACGAGTAAGTTAAGATAGGCGCATTCATTCGAGATGGTTGTGTTCGGATGGATGGAACTCCGGGAAGCTGCAAACTTCTATTGTGGAATCTTCCGAGACTACGATTCGACGATGGAAATTATCGATATCCTTGGAACGTGAAGAAGTGTCTAGAAGTGGGTGACGATTCAACAGAAGAGTTCAAATAGAAGATAAATATTAATACTTTGGAAATACCTTCTCTTTCCATAAATTCTTTTTCCATCTCTCAAAAAGAGGTATCTGTTGCAGGATATATTCCCTAACACCCGTTTATTCATTTTGTGCCAGAATTTTGTTCTCTGGATTTCATTTCCTTCAGAAATATCATCTTTGAAATCTTTTCAGTTTTATTCATTTGATTTTGAATTCCTTTGATATTCTTTTATTCTGACTAAGATGAACAACCCTTACTATAGGGGACACAAGGTATACCTGTCTGTGTGATAGGAGTTGGATGGGATGCCATCACTTGTGTGTTGTGACTACAAGAAGGTTAACAACCTTTAGTAGTGTCCTGGTTTGGGCACACAATACCAAGTTCATTTGATCATATTGATCTCTCAGTTATTCTTTTATTTCAACAATACTTTTTCTCAAATTCAGATTTGTGTCCCGTTATGGTATCAAATTCATTTCTTTTTGAAATTCCATGATTTTACCATCCCAAACATTCGAAGGTATGCCAATCCAGTTAAGCTGAGTTATCCTGGTCAAGTCAAAGCAGAGTTATGTGATGGGATTACCACTAGCAACAGTTGATTACAATGCGATTAAAATATTGGTGGAGTATAACGGAGTCGATCTGTTTCTTTATTTCTCTCTCTATTTGTCTCTCTCTTTCTTTTTCCTTCTTTCTATCTTTCTCTCTATTCTTCTTTCCCACAATCAGTAAAAGCGATTCTATTGAGGAATTGGTCAAATGATTTGTGGATGGAACAATGGTAAGGAGGGAAGCTCCTGCGATCATTATGTTATACAAGGACTCCAAGCTTTATTTGAGATTTAAGAAAAGTTGCATATGTAAGATTAGAAAGTTGGCCAGAAGACCCTTAGTGTTTTCTTCTGCTGATTCCGAGGACGGAATCCTTATAAGGGGCGTAGATTGTAATATCCCATATTTTCAAATATTATTATTATTATTATTTGGAATTGTTTATGTGATTTTTGGGAATTATCTGGTAATTGGAGTTGATGCTTTGGATGTTTATATATGATATTCTTTGAGTATTTTAATTTTATGTGTCCAGAATAAAATATAGATAATTATGGTATTTTTCTGGTAATTTTTGGATCGTTATATGAATTTATAAGGATTTATGGATTGAATAATTATTTTCTGAATAATTCCAAAACTATTTTATAAAGCCGGGAATCGTCCAACTTCAACCGTTTTTGCGTTTTACAACCCGAAACTCTTCAGAAAACTCCTTCCTAACCTAATCTGGAATTCTGAACATTTTCCGTGTTTTAACTTTTTCGATCCGGATTACGGTTTGACCCGTACGCGTCCCGACGTAAAATTTTCGATATGATAATCATTTCGGTAGATCAATAAAACCTGTATTCTCGAGAGACGGGACATTATTACCTTATGTTCGTATAAAGTGTTTTATAAGAAGCCCATTTTTGATAATTATCCAAATCTGATACTAAATTGTATCATTACAATAGTTAGTTAGCGGCTAAGTAATATATTTTCGGATCTGATATGATCCAACAGGATACTTGTTACGTGTTTAAGATGCATTTATATGAATTGATCTATAATTTAGACGCGTGTTTATTTGCGTTACTCGTTTTATCTCGTTTTATGTGCGTTTAAATGTATTTTATATATTTTTGGGGTTTTCTGTTAATTTAAATATCATTTTTGTTTTTCAAAAATCAACCGACCGGGACCCCACCGGGACGTCAAAGCCCACAAAATTCATGTTTTTATTTTTATAAAATCATACGTATTTCAAATACCTATTATTTTTGCATTTTTAAATTATTCGCAATTTTTAGGAAATTTTGATACAAACTTTATATTGTATCGCTTTTAAAATTATTCCCCGTAATTATTATTTTTGGATCTAATTATTATAATTAGGGAATAAAAACACCCTTAATTAATTTTTGGGGGTATAATTTTATGATTAATATAAATAGCAGCAGAATATTTTTATTTTATTTTATTTTTATTAAAAATTTCAGAAAATAAATTAAAAGTCCAAGAACATATTTGGGGGTGTTCTTGAGTGTGGGAATTCAACTAGAGAGTTGAAGATGATTCTGATATCGGATTTTGATGCTCCAGTAGCCATTTTGAAGCCCTCAATCTCCCCTCTCCTATTTTATCATCAAAATCAATAGAGGTTTGGTAATTTGTAAAATCGATTTTTAGGATTCATATTCAAGAATTGGGGCTTTTGATTTTTATGAGTTTTTGATTGTTTCTGATGATATAATTAGCTTTATCATGATTAATATGATGGATTTGGAGCGGTTTTATGGATATTTTAGTTCGATTTGTTAAAAACCGATTTCTTGAGTTTATCAAATTTTTGAATTGAATTTCTGGGCTACGTGGTGATTGTTTGTTTATTTTGATGTCTGGCATAGATTTGGTTGGTTATAAGCTTTGATTTGTGATATTAAAAGTTAAGTTTGATTGTGGTTTGAGGGTTCACCGGATTTTGGATACTGGTCGCCGGTTTTTGGAATTGTTTTGGCCGGACTTGAATTTTGGGAGATTGATTGACGTTATTATGATTATAGTTGAGTTCCTAGCATCGATTCGAACTGAAAGAATGTTTAAACCGATTAAAACGAACCAGTTTCTGCGTTTTGGGCGTCGCCGGAAATACGCCGGACGTCGGCCGGTTTCTAGAGAATTCCAGATTCCGGTGACGTGTTCGTCGAGATTTCGGTCGACTTTTCCCCCTACGCTGCCATTTGATCTTCTGGAGAAGACAGCCCTGAGTGCAAACCTTTTTTTGCATATTTTTATTTTATTTTATTTATTTCAAATTTCATTTTATTTTCAATTTTGTTTTTTAAATTCCAAGATGTATTTAGTTAATTATTTTAAATAATTACCTAAATTATCTTAAATTCCAAAAATTATTTCTTTTATTATTTTCAAAACTTCATATTTGTTTTAATTATTTATAATTTATTTTAATTGATTATTTATAGATTTAATTAGTTGATTAATTCATTTAATCAATTAATTTTATTTATAAATAGTTAAATAAAATACAATTATTTATAATTGATTCAAATAATTCCTAAAAATTGTTTTTAAGCTTCTAAAAATTATATGTTGGTATTTAAAATCAATTAATATTGTTATTAATTGATTTATTCTTATTTAATTCTTATTTTATTCGTAATAATTAAACCGTTCATCCGTTTAATACGAAAAGAATGCGTATAGACTCAGAAAAATATTTCGCTTTCAATAAATATACTTTCGAGACCCAAATTATTTGGTTTCGAAAGGTCAATTGATTTGCAAATTGATTCTCAGTCGCATATTGATCAAAAAGTTGTATTTTGACCCGATTTCAGTTTTAAACACACCGAGTCGAATTTTTTGACGAACCGAGTAATATGTGATATGAAATATATGATACGTGGATTATGTGCCTATATGTTATGTGAATTATATGATAAGTGAGTTGTGTGCTTATGTGCTATGTGAATTATGTGCGTTCGTGGGTCAAGAGTATTGTGTTTGACTGTTATAATTATGTGCGGACTATCGTATGGGTAGACGGTAGGATTTTGACGCGCAGTATGTCGAGTAATTATTGTTTAGGCGATCAAAAATTGTATCTTTTAATTATAGATATGGATCGCTCGAGTTGATCGGAACAAGGCATTGGGAAGAATGAGATGGAATGGTATTGATTAACCGGCTTCTAGCAATTGTAGGAGCAGCATATCAGTAAAGTATTGAAAAGAAGGACGGTGATATTTTAAGATAGAATGTCAGAATAGATGCGTCATTGCGAGTGTGACTAACTACTAAATTTCAAAGGCAAGTATCCCTATCAACACTTATTGTTCAAGTGATATTTATTTTGAATCCTAGTATGCAAATATTGCTTTCTTTATTCTCAGTTTAGAATAGATAAATATTTTACATATCGCTGAATTAAATGATTCTGTTTATGCAAATATTCTTCTGCTATTCTATGTTCAGGATAGCTAAGTGATTTTACTTATCAACTTATTGGATTTATAAATGTTTTCGATTTTGAGAAAAGTGATTTGGTTGCGAATATTCCTGCCCAAGTAAATGGGGGAACTAAAATTATTTTGGGTGTCGATTATTATGACCCCTTTTCAATAAAAGGTTCTAAGATTGGATCATAAATGCGTAAGTGACCGGGACGGACGGTCCAGCGGAGGGCTATTTCTAAGTGTCATATGAAATATTATGACACAATTTTTACCACAGGCAGGTATATTGCCTTTTTATTTGAGTACTCGTGTTTTTGGTGACATGTTTCTATGAATCATGACCCAATGCTATCACATGGGCTGATCAGCATGTGATAGTATGTCCGTCGGAGAATGATCCCAATCTAAATTATCATATCATTTATCAACTATTTCTGTTTCGAACTAATGGTGAAATGCAATTTTGATTCAGTTTCTGATTTATGCTGATACTTACTCTGTTGTTTAACATAAAAGGTGGTATTAGTATAGATGATTGATGCTGACTTCAGTATGGGATGTTGTGAGCATCAAAGTTTGTACTGATATCTAATTTGATATGACAACAAAATGAGTATTAATATCAAGAGTTCGGTTTTGAGTAAAGTTTATGTTTCAATTCATAATCATTGTTTCTTGTTATTGTTGTTTACGATATTTCCTTAAACAATGTTTTACGAGTTTTATTCTCGTCAAGATTCAAAGTATGGCTGAAGCATTTCGCTCGAAAATATCAAAAAGGGTTTTGAATACAAGTAAGGAACCAATTCTGGAGTTCCTCAACTACAATTTTTTGTTTCAGCAAATGTGATTTTAAAATATTCTGCGCTATTGTAGATGTCGGTTTTATATCAAAAAGACCCTATATATATTATAATGAACTTGCTGGGCATTTCTTCCGCTCATACTTGCATGTTTTTAAATTTAACCTCCAGTGAGGATTAACTAGCGCTGTTTAGCCGCGTAACTCGAGGAAGAAAAGAAGAAGCTTTTAGAAGGTGGTTGGTCCAGGGTTTGCGAACTAGTGTAACATCTGTTATGTAAATTGTTTTTATTATAATTGTGTTATTTTATAGTTGGGCCTAGTATACTTCTTTTCGAATTTATACTAGCGGGTTAAGTTTTGAGATTGAGAATTATTGAAAAGAGTTTTAAAAGAAAGAGAAAAATTTATTGGTGGAATTTGGATTTCTTGTTTCTAGAACTGTAACCTTACAAGATCTTGGATTAGTTTGGGGTCATAAATCATAAATATCTTCCGCTGGCATTTGTTTATTGATTAATCAGGTTAATTTGGATTGAGGTTTCATCGTGACGACCAAATCCTCTGACCCCAGATTTGGGGGAATTACATAATATGTTACCTTAGCTACGCTACTTGTGGCCTAATATAACATGGTGGTTTTTGTGTTACAATAGCCTAAAATACGGTGTTGCATTAGCTCGAAAGTGTTGCAGCTTGTAATATATTTGTAAACGTGTTAGTTTAGAATATAAAAAATATTAATAAAAATATGTTTTTAATATTAAATATTAATTTAAATTATAATTATAATAATTTAATGTGATTTACGAATTGAAAAATAACATACATGATGATTTACGAATTTATACATAATAAACTTTAAAAAGTTTCAAATAGAAATTTTTTAAGGTATTAAAATTTAAAGAAATTAATATGTAAATTTTAAAAGTAATAAAAAGTTAAAATATTATATACTCCCCTCATTTTAATACGAGCACTAATGTATGAGTCTTAAAAATAAAAAAATATTAAAAAATTAAATATATGAATTATAGAAGTGATAAAATACACATAAGTAATTAATTCTTTTCTTAAATGATTATTTTAATTTTATTATTAAAATATAAAGTATAAATGTATGTGTGTGTATCTAATTGGACTAGCATTGGCCCATATTTGGGCTAAGCGGGTAATATATGTGTTGATGGCCGCCCAAATTTTTAGAAGTTGCTTGAATTTTTTAAGATATACTCGAACACCCATTTCACTCGCTTCGTCTTTCTCTCTCAGTACCTTCTCTCCCGCTAATCTCTCTTTCTTTACCATTCAATTTATAACACTTAATTAGAGATTTATATTTCTAATTAGGGCTCGATTGAATTGGGTTCTGAGGCTTTGGTTCTTCGTGAACCTTTAATTAGGGTTCAATTAACCTATAATCCCTTAAACTTCATCTGATACTTCTCTCTCTGATTTCAGGTGTTCATCGTTTGGTTTTGTACTTGAATGGATTTGTTTTTTCTTGGACTAGTAGATTGGTTGAGTATTTTGTAGAGATATGTCAAGTTTGAATATACATCTGGATAGATTGGCCCTCTCTGTGTCAGGAAAAGGTACGTGCAACTGCTCTCTCTCTCTCTCCCTCTCCCCTCTGTATCGGTGCATGTGTCTTCATAGTTTACTGATGTTGGACTCATCATTTTGTTGCTTAAACTCCCAAGATTCTGTATCTCATATTCATTGTTTCTTGAAAATTTCAGTTGAGTATGTTGATTCTTGACATGGGTTTTAGTTTTTGGGTTAAATTACTGAATGAGGGTGTTTCTTTTAAGGTGTTTGCTAGTGTTAGTTCTCTCTCTCTCTCTCTCTACCTCTATGTGTGTGTATGTGTAATTTGCATTAGCATTTGAGTTTTTCATCATTACTTACAGCCGTATTTTTATGGTCAAAAGCTTAACTTTTGTGTTGCCTTTTCGACGCATAGAGCTCTTGTAAGTTGAAGTGCATTCTTTATAGGCAGCTGAAAAAATAGTCTCAACTTATTGTACCTGAAATTAAATATTATGTTTTTTAAATAGTCGTGGTTGCATTTGGTTGATTTCAGTTACAAATTTAATATTGTGAAGACTTTGTAATTTTATAGGTACTTGGTAATCCAAAGCACTAACAGACCTAGTAGATGTACGCTGACCTTAGTAGGAGTAGCTGTTTCGTGAAGATTTTTCCGTGGCATTTTGTTAGAATTTTGGAAGATGTTAAAAAATTTTAAACATTAATATTTAGCAATTCCGATAGTGGAAACAATCTCTAAAGGCCATAGAAACTATGAGTTAATGCTTAATTAACAGTTGGGAATCAGGTACGATAGTGGGTGCACATTGTTTCACTTCAACCTATATCTAGAAAACCATATCTAGAAAACCATTATGTTTTGTTTTTTAACCCTTTGTTGCCTCTTTTCTGCTTAGGCATTCTATAGGAAGACCTGGTCCACCTCCATCGCTAGATTTAAAGCCTTCTGCATTTGATCCAAAAGAAAAAGTTTGGACAAGATTTCGTCCAGAGGGATCAAAATACACCCCACCACATCAGTCTTATGAATTTAGATGGAAAGATTATTGTCCACTAGTCTTTAAGTTATCCTCAAGAATTTGTCTATGGTTATTGCAGACAAGATCTTATGCACGTAATTTCCTGTCATATATTATTTGTTTGTAATATGATGTATTTGATCAGGACTTGGAGGAAGTTGTTCCAAATAGATGCAACTGATTATATGTTATCAGTATGTGGGAATGAGGCCCTTAGGGAACTCTCCTCTCCAGGATAAAGTGTAAGTTTTTTTTACTTGACTCAGGATGATCGATACATGATCAAAACGATGAAAAAGGTTGAAGTAAAAGTAAGTTGTTCCCCTTATGATGCACATGAAACTAATGCAATCACTTTTCTGATCAAAATTTCCCTGGTTTAATTTTCATGTCATATTTAGGTCCTCTCTGGTAATGAGAGTAACGTTTGTAGACTAGTCAAGTCTATCTATGGCCTTAAACAAGCTCCTATAGACTGACATAAAAAGTTTGATGAAATTAATTTAGACTTTGACTTTTTAGGTAATGAAAGTAACAAGTGCGTCTATTATAAGGTTAGAGGAAATGAATGTGTGATTGTGTGCCTATATGTAGATGATATTTTGTTGTTGGGAACTAATATTGAGATTATTATTAAGAAAAATAGTTTCTTGAAGAGACACTTTGAAATAAGGATATGGGTGAGGTTAGTGTAATTCTTGGGATTAAGTTGACTCAGTTAACTGATGAAATAATGTTGTCATAGTCTCATTATATCGAGAAGTCTATACTTGAGAATTACGATTATTCAAATTATAGGATCGCTTGTACACCATATAATTCAAATGTTACTCTTGTCAAGAATAGTTTAGGAGTTTCTTTGTCTCAGTTAAGGTATTCTCAGATTAATAGGAGTTTGTAATATATTGCTAATGTGACTAGACCTGATATTCCGTATTTGGTGTCTAAGTTAGCTAGATATACAAGTTTACCAAACAAGACTTATTGGGAGATACCGGATAGAGTCCTTAGATATCCCAAGGGGAATATTTCCCTTGGTTTGCATTACAAAAGATTTTTGGGGTTACTCGAGGGGTACAGTGATGCAAGTTGAATAGCTAAGACATCTGGTTCTAATGGAATGACTGGATATGTGTTTACCCTGCGGGTAGAGCAGTATCTCGGAAGACTTCTAGACAGACTTTGATTACTCGGTCTACTTTTAAGGCTGAGTTGTGTGCACTAGATGCCACGGGGACGGAGGCTGAATGGTTACATGGACTGATGTCAGTGTGTACTAGATCCCTCGAAGGGTATTCAAAGTTGTAATAACAATTTGTAAGGATGAATTAATAGTACCTCTACTGCGACTCCCTCAATCTCGGGGTTAGGAAATGAGGACCCACACACCTTTATACTAAGAATAATTAAACATAAACCCCGATAACCTAATAACATGATCAAACAGGCTTAAGTTTGAGACAATATTACAACTACCAACCAGATAATATATATTACAACCAAAAATAATATTTAATTTACACAATCGATTCCGACTTGGAACCGATAGATAACCCATTGTATCTTTACAAACTTTCCGACTAAGTGCTTGCTCACACACAACTTGCACTACCTGCTCTGGCATCTGGAAGCCTACAACACGGTAGGGGCCACCAGGTACGCTCTTACGAGCAGTGCGCCTAAGTCTGGCCATCCTCTCGCTTAACTTCCATGGTTAGAACAAAGCATAATATATGAGTACATAACTCAGCAAGTAACTAAATGACAGTTTTATGATGCAATAATCAATATCTATTCATAATTTCTTTTAAGGCATTCTCTTTTAAAACTCTAGGTGGTAGATTTCTATCTTTGGGCTAGGGAAGGTTTATAAAGAGATAGTTAGGCTTTCAAGAATCAGTGTTCAAGGTGAGGCGAAAGCCGACATTCATCACAAATTATTAACAGGATCTCGAGGATCTTTCAAATGGAAAGCGAGAATCTATTCATCTTTGGGAATCAATTTCATGATTGATAACAATATCAGAATAAGAATCAGGGTTCACAAGCTGTATGCTAATCAATATCACAATCAACTCCTTTCAAAACATTAAAGTCATTTCATTTTCAAAGAAGCAATTTGCTAAAGCAATGTATTCAATATCTTTTATAAAGTGATAGATAACCCTTGATTGGACTACTTCAACTTTCAATTAATAATAATAATACGGGTGATCAGCCCGTACCGACCTCCATCTGGTCGTTAAGGTACCTATGGCATAATTTCAGCCTTAAATTGGACTAGCCCCGCTAGTCTCTTATATGACTGGACTAGTCCCACTAGTCTCTTACGTCTCAATCCAATCCATCAGGAATTTATTTGGAAAACCTTGTGTTGGAAAAGAAAGGTTTTACTAAATTCATTTTATCATTACCAAGAATATGAAATTATTCGGATTCTTTCAAGTCGAAAATCATTCTTATGTTCAATTTCAAGGATTCAAAGAAATCAATTAGATTAAGACAATCAAATACCAAAGCTATGGTCAAGATCAAATGACAATAAGGATCGTAAGTTAGGGAATCAGATCAGTCTTAGAAATCATTACGGAATAAGGTTTACAAAGGAAAAATATAGGTTGTTCAAAACAATACGCAAGGGTGTTCACAAAGGTTCTTATAAGGTTAACAAGAATTCAAAGTATCCAAAGGAATCAATAGGTAATAGGGGTATGAATCAACAGGTTTACAATAAGGGTTTAAACAATAATCAAATCAAGTATTTACAAGAACAATATCAGGGTGTTTTGAAGAACCAATAACATGTATGATACAAAAATCAATATCAGGGTTCAAGAATTAATAACAGGTTATCACAAGTGTTATAAAATATCAATACTTTATCATGGCATCATCAATATCTTTTCAATACACAATTTACACAAGTAGGCAGAGTTACTTGCCTGAATTCGCTTTCCTGCTTTACAAGGGTTGAACTACTGCCACCTAGTACACCTTTCCCTTTCCTAGCCTGAATGCCCTCACGTTCCAAATCTACAATCCAAAATCAAAACCCTAATTACATTCCCATTCGACGTTCCCGGAATGCTTAACAATATCCCTTTATCGCAATACCCTAAGAGTACATACACTCAATCATAAACACAAAGCATGTCTATACCATATACTCGTATACTTTAAATCAATTAGTCAACAAATCACATATTGTGGCGCAACCATAACACATAGCATACAATCCTTATATCCAAACTCTATACTTGAGCTATAATAACAATTATATAATCTTATATCAAGATGACTCAATCCTTCCTTTTATTTCCCATAATTCGAACCAAAACCAACAAATAAACCAATTAATCCCAAGTAAACTTACATGCATTTATTTAGTAAATTCCAATGATCAAATGAACCTCTTTTACACCTTCAACCATTCAACTATAATCACAAAACACAATAAAAAATCGAACAACGACATGCAAATATCAAAATCATATATAAACTTGAGATCAAGCCTTCATTCATCCTTTTTCATTATTTTTAACTTAAATCTTTACATGCAAAGCTATAACTTAACATGCATTTGATACTTCATCCAAAACCAAATCAAAATCATTTCTATAATTCATTTAATCACATAATTTGGAACCTATAAGATTGATCTTTCACCTTAGCACATAATTCAACTTATTCTCTTAAAAGTTATCCTATAACCTTCAAATTTTACCAAAATCAACACATGCAATCATCAATTCAATTCCTTAAACCATCAACTATTCTAATTTCTCAATATTTTCCTAGAGCAATCATCCACAGCCATTTAAATCAACAAGAATCAACTCAATAACTTTTGAAATCAAAAACCCATTCGGTTTTAAATAAATTACCGCATGAAAACACCAAAAATTAGTTTAAGGATACTAGAGCTCAGTTGAAACATCATCACTCACCACCGGTTCGCCAGAGTTCATCACCGGTGGCGGTGGCTTCACGGTGGTGCCCCCACTCGGGGGTTTCCAACCCTAAACCACCGATTTATACATAAAAAACACGCAGCACAACTACATGCAATAAAATTTCATCACAATAATAACAGAAACTCAAACACATACACACACTTTGCATGCAAGCATAAACACACACATGCACGGTAATTAAAGCTCATATATGGAACAAGGATGAAGTTTTATGGAAGAATCCATAAAAATTGAGTGAAGAAGAGAGGTGTACCGAGAGGTAGAGAGAGAGAGTAAAGAAATAAGAGGAAGTGAGAGAAGAGAGAGAGAGTAGAGCCGGGTGAAGAATACAAAAAGAAAGGGGGAGTGGGTTTTTTATAATAAAAGGGCAGGGGTACTTTAGTAATTTACAAGGTTTTCTTACTTCCATTCTCTTTTCTCTTTTATTCTAAACTCCAAAATGAATATTAATAATAAATAACTCTCTCATAAAAGATGGGAATTCAAAGAATAATAATTTTAGAATAAAGATCTCAAAATTAGCTTTTCAGCCATATTTTCAAAATAATTTTTGAGCGAACGGTTGATTTATTACGGATTTTACAAGATTGCGTTCAAAATAGAATTATAACTCGATAAAATTATTTTAAAATACACCGATCATGAAATAAATGCATCTATTATTTTTATAAAGTCTCTAGGACTATTTTTGTAATATCCGGGAAAATTATGTGATAAATAAATAAATATTATGTGTTTTATAAATTAAAGCAATTATTGCCATTATGTTAGATGTTGTAGCTGTTATATGTGTTTTCGTGCGGGCCAGAAATTTTTTTGATTGATTAATATATGTTTAAACTGCAATTATATGACTTTATCTGTAACCGGGACGCGTATTTATTAGCGTCTTTATTAAGATACTTGTTTATTTCAATTTATGCGTGTTTGAATGTATTTTAGGTGTTTTCGGGTTTTCTGGTAATTTAGGGATCGTTTCTGTTTTTCAAAAATCAACAGACGGGGACCCCACCGGGACGTCAAACTCCACAAAATCCGTGTTTTTATTTTTATAAAATTATTCATATTTCAAATACCCTTTATTTTTGTATTTTTTAATTATTCATAATTTTTGGAGAATTTTGACATTAATTTTGTATTTTATCATTTTTAAAATTATTCCCCGTAATTATTATTTTGGGGCCCTAATTATTATAATTAGGGGATAAAAACACCCTTAATTTATTTTGGGGTATAATTTTTGTAAAAATATAAATAGCAGGATTGGATTTAATTATTATTTTTATTCTATTAAAAATCAGAAAACTCATAAAAATGAAGAACATTCTTAGGGGTAAAATTCTGGGTAGCAACTTCAATCGTGATTTTTGATCGATTTAGGGAACCAAATCAGACGTTCTAGTAGTCAAAATCATCCTCTCGACGAGAGCTTTCTATTGATACCCGTGTTTATTTGAGTACTCGTGTTTTGGGGGACATGTTTCTATGAATCATGACCTTGTGCTATCACACGGGCTGATCAGCATATGGTAGTACGTCCGTCGGAGTTAGATTCCAATCTAAAAAAAGTATCGTTTATTGTTGATAGCTTGTGAAGCTTTTATTATTGATCAAATATTACTGATTTTATCCTGTTGTTCAATTATTATCAGAATGTGGTTTATCATTTCAAGTACATTTTATACTACTTGCTGAGCATTTCTTTCGCTCATACTTGTTTATCAATCTAATCTTTCAGCTAAGCCAGAGCATGCTTGAGTTCCAGGTTTGATCAGAAGTCGAGTGTTTGTAGATAGTTGGGTGTCTTTTCCAGGTAGACTGTTTTGGGAAATTTGAATAAGTCTAGAGGTTTGTAATAAAATTTGAATAATCTGTAAAACTAATTAGACTTATGGTTTGTAATAACAGTTGGTTTGTATTTGTGCATGTTCCATACTATAACCTGTGATCGATCCAGTGCAGGTAAATGAGTCATATTTATTATTTATTCCGCTGTGATAATTTTATTTTAGTTTAGTGGCTAGTAACCCCCCAAATCTAGACCTCGGGTTTGGAGGGCTTCACAATTTTCAAGATAACAAAACAAATTTCACACCTTGAAGATACTGGGATAATTTTATAAAAACATTTTAAGGTTCAATGATGAGTTATGCAGAACTTTCTTGTATTCCTATTTAATTTCATTGAAATAATAAAAGACTTGTTATGTTTTTATTATGGGCTTTATCTATTTAAAGTGTTTTAGATAAGATGCTCCATAGTTTAGAGTAAAGCTTCTAGAATTATAATGAGATTATAATAGTGAGATCTAGAAGATGATAACTCTAGACTTAAACAGTTCCTGATCATAGGATAACTAATCGTATGTTAGTGGATCCGCAAAGATTGATACATACTATGCTTGCTCCCTTCAGGAGGATGTCTGTTCTCATAAGCATTTGTGTGGTGACACTATAGCTAGTATGTAGGTGCTTATTAGGGAATAAGTTCACTGAACATGACTCGATAAGTTGAACAACTAATGGAGATTACTCACGTGTCAATAGTTATTCACTGAGTGATAGTTGTATAAGTGTCCTTAGACTTGAGATCGTTAAAGTTATCTTATATATAATGAACTGTGCTTTGGTTTAGTCCTTAGTCTCAAGGACATCCATTAGGTCTATTCTGGGCATAGAGATTTGTGTATAGGGATAGTTAACGTCAATAGAGGATCTACCCCTTCCAGTATAGGAAGAGAATATCCTATGTTATTCTTAGTATGTGAGTTCTGGAATCTCTGGCCAGAGTGTATGAAATTAGAAAGGAGTTTCTAATTTGCATTAATATGAACTTTGCATTATGAATAAGAAATCATATGATTAAATTTGATAGGCCTGACACGAGATCCATGCCTTGTATTTAATGGGGATATTGTAAGGGTAGAATGAATTCATTGTACGATAACTAGTCACTGACAGGTTCTTGGTATTCTAAGCAGTGAATTGATATTATCCGGATAGTCGCGATATGTTGAGAAGCATCACTCACGATGTAGAATAAATATAATTAATCAGTTAATTATATTTAGTGAATTTTAGTATTCATGTAAATAATTAATAAAAAATTATTATTATTTATTTCTACTACCTGCATAATATTGAACCTACAGGGTTATACCATAAAAGAATATTTTCTTTGATGAAATAATGAGAGAGATAATTATTTTCTAAATAGTTTAGAAAAAGAAATAATGATTAAAATAGTTTTAATTATTATTAAAGCATTTTATAAAGATAAAATGTGGGGCTAATATATATATTGATATATTATGAAAAAACCTTAGGAGAGCCCTATAAATAGAATGAGATGGCTCATTCTATTGACATACTTGGTTTTGTGAAAATCCTAGACTCCATCTTCTTCCTCTCTCTCTTCCAAAAAACTCCATTTTTATAAAAGTTTGGTTTTATAAAAAGCTTCATCGAAGAAGATCATTCTTGGTGGATACCGGTAGAGTGCTTTTGCACGCTGAAGAGCAACTGCTAGCAACCATATTATAAAGCTTCGATTTTAAGGTATGGTTATGATTCCTCCGTTTTTCTGATTTATACGTTTTTCTATATGTGCGATACATGGGTTTTACGGATTAATTGTTATATCACGCTTCCGCTTATCCGTAAATTCCTTCATTGGTATTAGAGCTAGGTTCTGCATATAGAGATTCATAAACAAAATTTCAGATTTTTTTATCCACGTATGGATTTGTTATGATTTTTGCATGTTTATTTAGATTTAATTATAAATTAATTCGAAATAATTTTTGCATAAGATCTTGACTACTGATCTGGCTTCTACAAGTGTTGTAGATCATCTAGGTATTTTTTCATAATTTTGTGATGTGTAGATTATTTGTTATGAATTTTTTAAAATTGTTTTAATTAAAATTCATGAAATAATTATGCATGTGAATAATTATGATTAAAATTTGCACAAGAACCCCTGGCTGATCTGTTAATTTTCTGCTACTGCCTGATTTAAGAAATTGTTTTATTTTGATTTTTATTAATTTATTAATTAATTGTTAATTAATTTATTAATAATAAAATTAAAATAATAACATATTAATAAAGGTTATTAAGTGAGGGAGTAAAGGAAAGGGGGTTACTCCTCTTTTTTTTTGTAACAGCGGGAAAGCAAATGGCAAGAAGAAACAAAAAAAAATTCTGCAACGGTCAGGTGCTAGGCGCGTGTAGCGCACGCGCGGGGGGGGGGGGGGGGGGGTGTGGTCGCGCATTCCGTGAATCCGTTACACACTGTTGCGCATTTATGGAATGCGTTACACACATAAATGGCTCAACAGTGTTGTAACGCATTACCGGAATACATTACAGCCCTTGTAACGCGTTCCTGTAATGCGTTACAGCCCGTCTGTCCACATTAAATTTGATTTTTTAGGAGTTTCGTAACTCCATTTTGGGCGTGCAATATATCGTTGGATTCGTTTTTCTAAGACGGATCTAATGGAGTGGTCAAAAAAAATTTATATAAAAGTTTTGAACTGTTTATATTCCCGAAAGTGTTTTGAATCATGTTTTAACTATTTTAATTATTTTTAAATGCTATAATAAATCCATACATCATTATATCAATGTGTGACATTATATTACTTGCATGCTTGCTTGTTTATTTATTTTTATATATGAGATATATGCCTATGTTTACCATGCGATGATAGATTTAGGTGAACTTAAATCAATATAAGGCGTGCTCTAAAATATCTAGAATAGGAACCGTTTCTTGCCTTAACAATAATATCAAGTAGTAATTGGCCAATGACACAACGAGCTTGTGTCGGTCATAGCCTTCCAACATGGTAGAAAGTAGTTCTTATTTTTAAATCATTGTCGTTGCGTGCTACAGGAAAGGGCTTTGATTTCGAAATAAGAAATACTTGTCTATTACATAGAGATGTGTATATTGAATTAGAATCTAAAGGTCGTTACGTGCTGTAGCCGTGGGCCGTTGGAGACTGATTCAATTGTACGAAATGTTGGGTTAGACTTGACTTAGAATTTTGAGTCTGTCGTGCTACAGTCGTGACTCAATTATTCAAGAGGCTAAAGTTTTATTAAGGAATAACATAAGATGTAATTGACAAGAGTTGTCTGCCTATTGAACATCACATGACGTTTCATGCTAGAGCCGAGGTTGGGTGATGGAATGTAGGATCCCTATTCCCACTAGCATTATGAATGTTTATTTTTCACTTAAGGGGGTTGTATAAATTAGATAAACTAGTGGGAGCCACTTATGAATAAAGACCCGATTCATATAGTGTTTTGAAATGAAATTGAATATTTGCTAAGTGTTGTTATGTGTTCATCATTTACAGATTTATTATATTCGTTATGTCTTCTGCACTATCACTCCGGAGTATACTAGATGCTCACAAGTTGACTGGTCCTAATTTTGCTGACTGGCTTCGAAACTTGAGAATTGTTCTCAGGGTTGAGAAGCTGGAATATGTGCTTGACTCACCTAAGCCTGATGAACCTGCTGATGATGCATATAATGATGAACATGTTGTGTATCGTAAGTGGTAGATGATGCAAATGTTGCTCAATGTATCATGCTAGCTTCCATGAACATTGAGCTACAAAAGCAGCATGAGCATATGGCTGTTCACACTATCCTAGCGCATCTACAAGAGTTGTATGATGTGGCAGGGAGGACAGCTCGATATGAGATATCAAAGGAGCTGTTCGGTTGTAGGATCTCTGAGGGATCATCTGTGAATGACCATGTACTTAAGATGATCAATTTGATTGAACGTCTTGGACAACTTGGTTTTGCCATGGATGGGGAGCTGAGCCAAGACTTGGTCTTGCAATCACTTCCGGGTTCATTTTCACAGTTTGTTGTGAACTTTCACATGAATAAGTTGGATGACAGCCTGGCTGAACTCAACAACATGTTGAAGACTATGGAATCGAATTTTCCCTCTAAGAAGAGCTCAGTGGAGACCTTTAAGGCCAGGCTTTTGGCAAAAGAATTCAAACAAAGGCAATGGATTGACTTTGATGAAACCTTTTACCTGTAGCCCTGTTAAAATCAGTTCGGATTTTGCTTGCGAATGCTGCTTACTACGACTATGAGATCTGGCAATTAGCCAGATGGTTTTCTTTCCAAGAGAAATGAAAACCTAGTGTGTAAGCTGCTGCGAACCATATTTGGTTTAAAGCAAGCTTCTCGAAGATGGAACATTCGTTTTGATGAGACAATCAAAGAGTTTGATTTTATCAAAAACGTAGATGAACCATGTGTCTACAAAAGGGTTAGTGGGAGCGCGGTAACATTTCTTGTATTGTATTGAATTAGAGTTGACACACATAACAACATAGCAGACCCACTCACAAAGCTACTTTATGAAAGTCACTTTGATCGTCATAAAGACAAGATGGGTATTAGATACCAAAGTGATTGGCTTTAGTACAAGTGGGAGATTGAAAGGAATATGTCCTAAGTCCAATCATGTATTAGGATTTAGGAATAACTTTGATGTAATTTGTTTTGATTTCATTGATATTAATAAAAGACTTGTTTTGTTTTTATTACGGGCTTTATCTATTTAAGTGTTTAAATAAGATATACCATAGTTTAGAGTAAAGCTTTTTATGGATTATGATGAGATCATAATAGTGAGACCTAAAAAGATGATAACTCTAAACTTAAATAGTTCCTGGTCATAGGATTACTAACTGGTAATTAATAATCCGCAAAGATCGGTACATACTATGTTTGCTTCATTATGAAGGATGTCTGTTCTCATAGACATTTGTGTGGTGACACTATAGCTAGTATGTAGGTGCTTATTATAGAATAAGTTCACTGAACATGACTCGCACAGCTGAACAACTGATGGAGTTCACTCACGTGTCAGCAGTTGTTCACATAGTGATAGTTGTACAAGTATCCTTAGACTTGAGGTCATCATAGTCATCTTGTGTACACTGAACTATGCTTTGGTTTAGTTCTTAGTCTCCAGGGACAATTATTAGGGCTCTTCTGGGTATAGGAATTTGTACACGAAGATAGTGTATGATCAATAAAGGATCTACCCCTTCCAGTGAAGGAAGCGAATGTTCAAGGCTGATCCACTTATGCTAGTTCAGGAATCTCTGGCCAGAGTGAATGAAATTAGAAAGGAGTTTCTAATTTGCATAGAACTACGCATAGTAAATGATAAGCAAGTGATTGAATTAGATAGGCTTGACACGAGATCCATGCCTTGTATTTAATCGGGACATTGTAGGGTAGAAGGAGTTTATTGTACGGTAACTATTTACTGACAGGTTCTTGGTATTCTAAGCGGTGAATTCATATTATCCGGATAGTCGCGATATGCTGAGAAGTATCCCTCACGATGTAGAATAAATGTGATTAATTAATTAATCATATTTAATAAATTAAAGAATTTATATAAATAATGATAAAATAGTTTTATTATTATTTATTTCTACTACCGGCTTAATATTGAACCTACAGGGTCACACCATAAAAAGAGAATGATTTAATGGTGGAGGAATTAATTAATAATGGCTAATAATTATTTATTTATGAAATAAATAATTAATTGGCAAATTTAATAATTGATTAAATGAGATTTAATTGATTATAAATTAATTAAGAAAAGTTCTTAATATTATAAATTAAAGGATTTAATTTTTGGAAATTAAATCAAGAGAGAGAATTATTTCTAAAGTGTTTAGAAAAGGGATTAATGATTAAAAGGTATTTTAATTATTAATGAGAATAATAAATGGGATAATAATAATAATATTTATGGGAAAATTTCAGCTGAAAATTTTGCCTATAAATACACTATTATAGACCCTAATTTTATTTCTAACCCACATCGAACCCGAAAACCCAAAAAAGTTTGGAAAACCCAATTCTCTCCACCTCCTTCCTCCTCCTTAACATCGTTTTCTTGGTGGATACCGATGGAGTGCTTCACACTTGAGAAGCAACTGCTAAGGATCTCTGATCGTTGTCTCCGAATTATTTTTTAATGTTAGATTCGATCCCTCGAATTTTTATTCATGATCTGTATGCTTTTATTTGGATTTTATATGTGTAAAAGTGTTTTGCCATTCCCCCGCTGCGTTTAAAAATCCAACAATGGCATCAGAGCCAGGTTGTATGCATATAGATCTGTGGTAAAAATTTCAGAATTTTATGTGCTTGTATGAATTAATTATGATTTTTATAAGTTATATCATGGATTAATTTTGCCTGATGAGAAATCGTTTCTCAGAATAATTTTGAATGTTGATCTGGGTTCTACAAGTGTTGTAGATCGTCTGGGTATTTTTTTCATAATTTTATGATGTATAGATTTTTTATTATGAATTTTTGAAGTTGTATCAATTAAATTCGTAATTAAATAAATCATATATATATATGAATTGTATGTATGTATATATCTGTATATTGTGTATATGCTATTATCTGCTGCTGCTGTGAATTGCACGGAGACAGAAAAGCACAGGTCAGATGTCAGGTGCGGCGCGGTTTCCGAGAAAGAATTCTGTCGGCTGCTGAAAAACAAAAAAAAAATAGGGGTGTAACGCATTCCCTGTGGCGCATTCACGGAATGCGTTACACCCTTTAATGGCTTAAAAGGGGTGTAACGCATCACCAGAATGCGTTACAGGGCTTGTAACGCGTTCCTGTAATGCGTTACAGCCCGTCTGTTGATATTAAAATTGATTTTCTGGGAGTTTCGTAACTCCGTATTAGGCGTGCAATATACCGTTGGATTCGTTTTTCCGAGACGGATCTAATGGAGTGATCAATTTTAGTTTATATTAAAGTTTTGAACTGTTTATATTCCATGAAGTGTTTTAAAGCTATTTTTGACTATTTTTAATTGCTTTTAAATACTTCGTGTGATACATAGAGATGTATAATGCTTAGACTAATGTGTTAGATGATATAACATGCCTACCTTGATGTTTATTCATGTTGATATATGTGATATATGCTTAGTTTATCATGCGATGATAGATTTAGGTGAACTTAAATGAACATAAGACGTTTGTTAGACAACTTAGTATAGTGAAATTGTTTCATAACCTTAATAACAATATTATGAATACAATCATGAGATTCTTGTGTTTATGAAACACGTAATTGAATATGAATTTTTGATATGAGAGAAAGGATGATTCTGTCAACAACAGATTTCTATCTGTAAGAAAGGGTTATTAAGTGACGCCTCTTGACAATGCTCCACCTGATCTGGGAATCATCTGATTATTGATTATTGATTTAAAATATTTAATTTAAAAGGAAGAATTTCTTTATAATATGATTATGATTGTAACGTAATATAATCCCTCTAAAATTAAATAATATCAAGTAGTAATTGGCCAATGATACAACGGGTTTGTGTCGGTCATAGCCTTCCAACATGATAGAAAAGTAGTTCTTATTTTTGAATCATTGTCGGTTCGTGCTACAGCCGAAGGCTTTGATTTTGAAATAAGAAATACTTGTCTATTACATAGAGATGTGTACATTGAATAAGAATCTAAAGGTCGGTACGTGCTACAGCCGTGGGCCTTTGGGGACTGATTCAACTGTACGGAATATTGGGTTAGACTTGACTTAGAATATTGAGTTTGTCGTGCTACAGCCGAGACTCAATTATTCAAGAGGCTAAAGTTTGATTAGGGAATAACATGAGATGTAATTGACAAGAGTTGTCTGCCTATTGAACATTACATGGCGGTTCGTGCTACAGCCGGGGTTGTGTAATGGAATGTAGGATCCCTATTCCCACTAGCATTATGATGCTTAATTTTTCACGTAGGGGGTTGAATAAATTAGGAAAACTAGTGGGAGCCACTTATGAATAAAGACCCGATTCATATAGTGTTTTGAAATGAAATCGAATATTTGCTAAGTGTTGTTATGTGTTTATCATTTACAGATTTACTTTGTACGTTATGTCTTCTGCACTATCACTCAGGAGCATACTAGATGCTCACAAATTGACTGGTCCTAGTTATTCTGACTGGCTTCGAAACTTGAGAATTGTTCTCAGGATTGAGAAGCTGGAATACGTGATTGACTCACCTAAGCCTACTGAACCTGCTAGTGATGCACATAATGATGAACATGTTGTGTATCGTAAGTGGATAGATGATGCAAATGTTGCTCAATGCATCATGCTAGCTTCCATGAACATTGAGCTACAGAAGCAACATGAGCATATGGATGCTCACACAATCCTCATGCATCTACAAGAGTTGTATGATGTGGCGGGGAGGACAGCTCAATATGAGATATCGAAGGAGCTGTTCGGTTGTAGGATGTCTGAGGGATCATCTGTGAATAACCATGTACTTAAGATGATCAATTTGATTGAACGTCTTGGACAACTTTGTTTTGTCATGGATGGGGAGCTGAGCCAAGACCTGGTCTTGCAATCGCTTCCGAGTTTGTTCTCGCAGTTTGTTGTGAACTTACATATGAATAAGTTGGATGTCAGCCTGCCTGAACTCCGCAACATGTTGAAGACTGCGGAATCGAATTTTCCCCCTAAGAAGAGTTCTGTTCTTCTAATTGGCGAAGGTTCCAATCCTAAGAAAAGGAAGAGGAACTCTTCCAAGAAGAAGAAAGTAGGTGAAGAAAATCCGGTTCCACCAAAAGCTGAAGACCCCAAGAGCAAAGTTGTTTGCTTTCACTGTAACAAGGTGGGGCACTGGAAGAGGAACTGCAAGGTTTACCTTGCAGAATTGAAGAAGAAGAAGGGTAGTGAGACTACCGCTTCTGATTCAGGTATGTTCATGATAGAAGTGAATATGTCATTATATCAAATTTCTACTTGGGTATTAGATACCACCTGTGGTTCTCATATCTGCAATTTGTTGCAGGGACCAAGGAGAAGTAGGACTCTTGAGGAAGAGGAGGTGATTCTACTGATGGAAATGGAGCAAGAGTTGCTGCTGAAAATGTAGAATCATTTCATTCATATGCCTACGGGCAAGACTATTATTTTAAATAATTGTTATTTTGTTCCCTCGATTGTGAGGAATATTATTCCCATGTTAGACTTGGCTGGATTTTCATTTATTATTGAGAATAATGAATGTTCTATTCTTAGAGATAATATTCTTTATGGACGTGGTGCTTTAAATAATGGTCTGTATATATATGTGACATAATTTGCTTCAGATTGAACAAACTAATAAAAGAAAAGGGATGATGAAAATCTCACTTCATAGTGGCACTGCAGTTTCTATTTAGTGGACATGGAGAGAGGGCTGCAGATTTGCTAGGAATGGTACACACAGATGTATGTGGACCAATGTCTACGCAAGCCATGGGTGGATTTTCATACTTCATTACTTTCATAGATGATAGATCTGGATTCGGATATGTGTTTGATGAAACACAAGTCTGAGGCCTTTGAAAAGTTCAAAGAATATAAGTATGAAGTGGAGAAACAACCAAACATAGTATTATAACTCTTCGATCAGATCGAGGTGGTGAATACTTTAATGGAGTGTTTCTAGATTATCTCAAAGTAAATGGTATAGTCTCCCAGTGGACGCCTCCAGATTGGTATCTGAAAGGAGAAATCAAACTTTGTTAGACATAGTTCGGTCCATGATGAGCTATGCAAATCTTCCAGTATTCCTATAGGGTTATTCATTGGAAACCTCAGCATATTTACTGAATAAGGTGCCTTTCAAAATCTGTTCCTCAAACTTCGTATGAGATATGGAAAGAAAGGAAACCGAGTCTTAAACACGTTAAGATTTGGGGATGTCCAGCTTATGTCAAGTAAGTTGACCCAAATAAGCTGGAATATCGATCCGTTAAATGTAGTTTTGTGGGATATCATAAAGAGACTTTAGGGTATTACTTTTACACCGATCATCGGGTGTTTGTCTCCAGACATGCTACCTTCTTGGAAAAGGAGTTTATCCTTGAAGGAAACAGTGGGAGAAAAATTGAACTTGATGAAGTTCAAGAAGCACAAACTACTACGGATCAAGAGGAAACACCTGTTCTGACTGAACAACCTTTTGTGGAACAGCCCATTCATAGATCAGGGAGAGTGTCTCGCCAACCTGAGATTATGGCCTTGTCATTGAGAATGACAATGAGTTATCGATCATTGATGATGACGACCCTATGACCTATAATGAGGCTATGAGTAGTGTTGACTCAGAGAAATGGCATAGTGCCATGAAATCCGGAAAGAAATCTATGTATACGGGATACACAAAAAATGATTAGAGCAGATGGCCAGGTGGAGACCTTTAAGGCCAGGCTTGTGGCAAAAGAATTCAAACAAAGGCAATGGATTGACTTTGATGAAACCTTTTACCTGTAGCCCTGTTAAAATCAGTTCAGATTTTGCTTGCGAATGCTGCTTACTACGACTATGAGATCTGACAATTAGCCAGATGGTTTTCTTTCCAAGAGAAATGAAAACATAGTGTGTAAGCTGCTGCGAACCATATGTGGTTTAAAGCAAGCTTCTCGAAGATGGAACATTCGTTTTGATGAGACAATCAAAGAGTTTGATTTTATCAAAAACCTAGATGAACCATGTGTCTACAAAAGGGTTAGTGGGAGTGCGGTAACATTTCTTGTATTGTATTGAATTAGAGTTGACACACATAACAACATAGCAGACCCACTCACAAAGCTACTTTATGAAAGTAACTTTGATCGTCATAAAGACAAGATGGGTATTAGATACCAGAGTGATTGGCTTTAGTGGGAGATTGAAAGGAATATGTCCTAAGTCCAATCATGTATTATGATTTAGGAATAACTTTGATATAATCTGTTTTGATTTCATTGATATTAATAAAAGACTTGTTTTGTTTTTATTACGGGCTTTATCTATTTAAGTGTTTAAATAAGATATACCATAGTTTAGAGTAAAGCTTTTTATGGATTATGATGAGATCATAATAGTGAGACCTAAAAAGATGATAACTCTAAACTTAAATAGTTCCTGGTCATAGGATTACTAACTGGTAATTAATAATCCGCAAAGATCGGTACATACTATGTTTGCTTCATTATGAAGGATGTCTGTTCTCATAGACATTTGTGTGGTGACACTATAGCTAGTATGTAGGTGCTTATTATAGAATAAGTTCACTGAACATGACTCGCACAGCTGAACAACTGATGGAGTTCACTCACGTGTCAGCAGTTGTTCACATAGTGATAGTTGTACAAGTATCCTTAGACTTGAGGTCATCATAGTCATCTTGTGTACACTGAACTATGCTTTGGTTTAGTTCTTAGTCTCCAGGGACAATTATTAGGGCTCTTCTGAGTATAGGAATTTGTACACGAAGATAGTGTATGATCAATAAAGGATCTACCCCTTCCAGTGAAGGAAGCGAATGTTCAAGGCTGATCCACTTATGCTAGTTCAGGAATCTCTGGCCAGAGTGAATGAAATTAGAAAGGAGTTTCTAATTTGCATAGAACTACGCATAGTAAATGATAAGCAAGTGATTGAATTAGATAGGCTTGACATGAGATCCATGCCTTGTATTTAATCGGGACATTGTAGGGTAGAAGGAGTTTATTGTACGGTAACTATTTACTGACAGGTTCTTGGTATTCTAAGCAGTGAATTCATATTACCCGGATAGTCGCGATATGCTGAGAAGTATCCCTCACGATGTAGAATAAATGTGATTAATTAATTAATCATATTTAATAAATTAGAGAATTTATATAAATATTGATAAAATAGTTTTATTATTATTTATTTCTACTACCGGCTTAATATTGAACCTACAGGGTCACACCATAAAAAGAGAATGATTTAATGGTGGAGGAATTAATTAATAATGGCTAATAATTATTTATTTATGAAATAAATAATTAATTAGCAAATTTAATAATTGATTAAATGAGATTTAATTGATTATAAATTAATTAAGAAAAGTTCTTAATATTATAAATTAAAGGATTTAATTTTTGGAAATTAAATCAAGAGAGAGAATTATTTTTAAAGTGTTTAGAAAAAGGATTAATGATTAAAAGGTATTTTAATTATTAATGAGAATAATAAATGGGATAATAATAATAATATTTATGGGAAAATTTCAGCTGAAAATTTTGCCTATAAATACACTATTATATACCCTAATTTTATTTCTAACCCACATCGAACCCGAAAACCCAAAAAAGTTTGGAAAACCCAATTCTCTCCACCTTCTTCCTCCTCCTTAACATCGTTTTCTTGGTGGATACCGGTGGAGTGCTTTACACTTGAGGAGCAACTGCTAAGGATCTCTGATCGTTGTCTCCGAATTATTTTTTAAGGTTAGATTCAATCCCTCGAATTTTTATTCATGATCTGTATGCTTTTATTTGGATTTTATATGTGTAAAAGTGTTTTGCCATGCCCCCGCTGCGTTTAAAAATCCAACAATGGCATCAGAGCCAAGTTGTATGCATATAGATCTGTGGTAAAAATTTCAGAATTTTATGTGCTTGTATGAATTAATTATGATTTTTACAAGTTATATCATGGATTAATTTTGCCTGATGAGAAATCATTTCTCAGAATAATTTTGAATGTTGATCTGGGTTCTACAAGTGTTGTAGATCGTCTGGGTATTTTTTTTCATAATTTTATGATGTATAGATTTTTTATTATGAATTTTTGAAGTTGTATCAATTAAATTCGTAATTAAATAAATCATATATATATATGAATTGTATGTATGTATATATCTGTATATGCTGTATATGCTGTTATATGCTGCTGCTGTGAATTGCACGGAGACAGAAAAGCACAGGTCAGATGTCAGGTGCGGCGCGGTTTCCGAGAAAGAATTCTGTCAGCTTGCTGAAAAAAAAATAGGGGTGTAACGCATTCCCTGTGGCGCATTCACGGAATGCGTTACACCCTTTAATGGCTTAAAAGGGGTGTAATGCATCACCAGAATGCGTTACAGGGCTTGTAACGCGTTCCTGTAATGCGTTACAGCCCGTCTGTTGATATTAAAATTGATTTTCTGGGAGTTTCGTAACTCCGTTTTAGGCGTGCAATATACCGTTGGATTCGTTTTTCCGAGACGGATCTAATGGAGTGATTAATTTTAGTTTATATTAAAGTTTTGAACTGTTTATATTCCATGAAGTGTTTTAAAGCTATTTTTGACTGTTTTTAATTGCTTTTAAATACTTCGTGTGATACATAGAGATGTATAATGCTTAGACTAATGTGCTAGATGATATAACATGCCTACCTTGATGTTTATTCATGTTGATATATGTGATATATGCTTAGTTTATCATGCGATGATAGATTTAGGTGAACTTAAATGAACATAAGGCATTTGTTAGATAACGTAGTATAGTGAAATTGTTTCATAACCTTAATAACAATATTATGAATACAATCATGAGATTCTTGTATTTGTGAAACACGTAATTGAATATGAATTTTCGATATGAGAGAAAGGATGATTCTGTTAACAACAAATTTCTATCTGTAAGAAAGGGTTATTAAGTGACGCCTCTTGACAATGCTCCACCTGATCTGGGAATCATCTGATTATTGATTATTGATTTGAAATATTTAATTTAAAAGGAAGAATTTCTTTATAATATGATTATGATTGTAACGTAATATAATCCCTCTAAAATTAAATAATATCAAGTAGTAATTGGCCAATGATACAACGGGTTTGTGTCGGTCATAGCCTTCCAATATGATAGAAAAGTAGTTCTTATTTTTGAATCATTGTCGGTTCGTGCTACAGCCGAGGGCTTTGATTTCAAAATAAGAAATACTTGTCTATTACATAGAGATGTGTACATTGAATAAGAATCTAAAGGTCGGTACGTGCTACAGCCGTGGGCCTTTGGGGACTGATTCAACTGTACGGAATGTTGGGTTAGACTTGACTTAGAATATTGAGTTTGTCGTGCTACAGCCGAGACTCAATTATTCAAGAGGCTAAAGTTTGATTAGGGAATAACATGAGATATAATTGACAAGAGTTGTTTGCCTATTGAACATTACATGGCGGTTCATGCTACAGCCGGGGTCGTGTAATGGAATGTAGGATCCCTATTCCCACTAGCATTATGAATGCTTAATTTTTCACGTAGGGGGTTGAATAAATTAGGAAAACTAGTGGGAGCCACTTATGAATAAAGACCCGATTCATATAGTATTTTGAAATGAAATCGAATATTTGCTAAGTGTTGTTATGTGTTTATCATTTACAGATTTACTTGGTACGTTATGTCTTCTGCACTATCACTCAGGAGCATACTAGATGCTCACAAATTGACTGGTCCTAATTATGCTGACTGGCTTCGAAACTTGAGAATTGTTCTCAGGATTGAGAAGCTAGAATACGTGATTGACTCACCTAAGCCTGATAAACCTGCTAGTGATGCACATAATGATGAACATGTTGTGTATCGTAAGTGGATAGATGATGCAAATGTTGCTCAATGCATCATGCTAGCTTCCATGAACATTGAGCTACAGAAGCAACATGAGCATATGGATGCTCACACTATCCTCATGCATCTGCAAGAGTTGTATGATGTGGCGGGGAGGACAGCTCGATATGAGATATCGAAGGAGCTGTTCGGTTGTAGGATGTCTGAGGGATCATCTGTGAATAACCATGTACTTAAGATGATCAATTTGATTGAACGTCTTGGACAACTTGGTTTTGTCATGGATGGGGAGCTGAGCCAAGACCTGGTCTTGCAATCGCTTCCGAGTTCGTTCTCGCAGTTTGTTGTGAACTTTCACATGAATAAGTTGGATGTCAGCCTGCCTGAACTCCGCAACATGTTGAAGACTGCGGAATCGAATTTTCCCCCTAAGAAGAGTTCTGTTCTTCTAATTTGTGAAGGTTCCAATCCTAAGAAAAGGAAGAGGAACTCTTCTAAGAAGAAGAAAGTAGGTGAAGAAAAGCCGGTTCCACCAAAAGCTGAAGACCCCAAGAGCAAAGTTATTTGCTTTCACTGTAACAAGGTGGGGCACTGGATGAGGAACTGCAAGGTTTACCTTGCAGAATTGAAGAAGAAGAAGGGTAGTGAGACTACCGCTTCTGATTCAGGTATGTTCATGATAGAAGTGAATATGTCATTATATCAAATTTCTACTTGGGTATTAGATACCGCCTGTGGTTCTCATATCTGCAATTTGTTGCAGGGACCAAGGAGAAGTAGGACTCTTGAAGAAGAGGAGGTGATTCTACTGATGGAAATGGAGCAAGAATTGCTGCTGAAAATGTAGAATCATTTCATTCATATGCCTACGGGCAAGACTATTGTTTTAAATAATTGTTATTTTGTTCCCTCGATTGTGAGGAATATTATTCCCATGTTAGACTTGGCTGGATTTTCATTTATTATTGAGAATAATGAATGTTCTATTCTTAGAGATAATATTCTTTATGGACGTGGTGCTTTAAATAATGGTCTGTATATATATGTGACATAATTTGCTTCAGATTGAACAAACTAATAAAAGAAAAGGGATGATGAAAATCTCACTTCATAGTGGTACTGCAGTCTCCATTTAGTGGACATGGAGTGAGGGCTGCAGATTTGCTAGGAATGGTACACACAGATGTATGTAGACCAATGTCTACGCAAGCCATGGGTGGATTTTCATACTTCATTACTTTCATAGATGATAGATCTGGATTCGGATATGTGTTTGATGAAACACAAGTCTGAGGCCTTTGAAAAGTTCAAAGAATATAAGTATGAAGTGGTGAAACAACCAAACATAGTATTATAACTCTTCGATCAGATCGAGGTGGTGAATACTTTAATGGAGTGTTTCTAGATTATCTCAAAGTAAATGGTATAGTCTCCCAGTGGACGCCTCCAGATTGGTATCTGAAAGGAGAAATCGAACTTTGTTAGACATAGTTCGGTCCATGATGAGCTATGCAAATCTTCCAGTATTCCTATAGGGTTATGCATTCGAAACCTCAGCATATTTACTGAATAAGGTGCCTTCCAAAATCTGTTCCTCAAACTTCATATGAGATATGGAAAGAAAGGAAACCGAGTCTTAAACACGTTAAGATTTGGGGATGTCCAGCTTATGTCAAGTAAGTTGACCCAAATAAGCTGGAATATCGATCCGTAAAATGTAGTTTTGTGGGATATCCTAAAGAGACTTTAGGGTATTACTTTTACACCGATCATCGGGTGTTTGTCTCCAGACATGCTACCTTCTTGGAAAAGGAGTTTATCCTTGAAGGAAACAGTGGGAGAAAAATTGAACTTGATGAAGTTCAAGAAGCACAAACTACTACGGATCAAGAGGAAACACCTGTTCTGACTGAATAACCTTTTGTGGAACAGCCCATTCATAGATCAGGGAGAGTGTCTCGCCAACCTGAGAGGTATTATGGCCTTGTCATTGAGAATGACAATGAGTTGTCGATCATTGATGATGACGACCCTGTGACCTATAATGAGGCTATGAGTAGTGTTGACTCAGAGAAATGGCAAAGTGCCATGAAATCCGGAAAGAAATCTATGTATACGGGATACACAAAAAATGATTAGAGCAGATGGCCAGGTGGAGAGCTTTAAGGCCAGGCTTGTGGCAAAAGAATTCAAACAAAGGCAATGGATTGACTTTGATGAAACCTTTTACCTGTAGCCCTGTTAAAATCAGTTCGGATTTTGCTTGCGAATGCTGCTTACTACGACTATGAGATCTGGCAATTAGCCAGATGGTTTTCTTTCCAAGAGAAATGAAAACCTAGTGTGTAAGCTGCTGCAAACCATATGTGGTTTAAAGCAAGCTTCTCGAAGATGGAACATTCGTTTTGATGAGACAATCAAAGAGTTTGATTTTATCAAAAACGTAGATGAACCATGTGTCTACAAAAGGGTTAGTGAGAGTGCGGTAACATTTCTTGTATTGAATTAGAGTTGACACACATAACAACATAGCAGACCCACTCATAAAGCTACTTTATGAAAGTCACTTTGATCGTCATAAAGACAAGATGGGTATTAGATACCAGAGTGATTGGCTTTAGTACAAGTGGGAGATTGAAAGGAATATGTCCTAAGTCCAATCATGTATTAGGATTTAGGAATAACTTTGATGTAATATGTTTTGATTTCATTGATATTAATAAAAGACTTGTTTTGTTTTTATTACGGAATTTATCTATTTAAGTGTTTAAATAAGATATACCATAGTTTAGAGTAAAGATTTTTATGGATTATGATGAGATCATAATAGTGAGACCTAAAAAGATGATAACTCTAAACTTAAATAGTTCCTGGTCATAGGATTACTAACTGGTAATTAATAATCCGCAAAGATCGGTACATACTATGCTTGCTTCATTATGAAGGATGTCTGTTCTCATAGACATTTGTGTGGTGACACTATAGCTAGTATGTAGGTGCTTATTATAGAATAAGTTCACTGAACATGACTCGCACAGCTGAACAACTGATGGAGTTCACTCACGTGTCAGTAGTTGTTCACATAGTGATAGTTGTACAAGTATCCTTAGACTTGAGGTCATCATAGTCATCTTGTGTACACTGAACTATGCTTTGGTTTAGTTCTTAGTCTCCAGGGACAATTATTAGGGCTCTTCTGGGTATAGGAATTTGTACACGAAGATAGTGTATGATCAATAAAAGATCTACCCCTTCCAGTGAAGGAAGCGAATGTTCAAAGTTGATCCACTTATACTAGTTCAGGAATCTTTGGCCAGAGTGAATGAAATTAGAAAGGAGTTTCTAATTTGCATTGAACTACGTATAGTAAATGATAAGCAAGTGATTGAATTAGATAGGCTTGACACGAGATCCATGCCTTGTATTTAATCAGGACATTGTAGGGTAGAAGGAGTTTATTGTACGGTAACTATTTACTGACAGGTTCTTGGTATTCTAAGCAGTGAATTCATATTATCCGGATAGTCGCGATATGCTGAGAAGTATCCCTCACGATGTAGAATAAATGTGATTAATTAATTAATCATATTTAATAAATTAGAGAATTTATATAAATAATGATAAAATAGTTTTATTATTATTTATTTCTACTACCGGCTTAATATTGAACCTACAGGGTCACACCATAAAAAGAGAATGATTTAATGGTGGAGGAATTAATTAATAATGGCTAATAATTATTTATTTATGAAATAAATAATTAATTGGCAAATTTAATAATTGATTAAATGAGATTTAATTGATTATAAATTAATTAAGAAAAGTTCTTAATATTATTAATTAAAGGATTTAATTTTTGGAAATTAAATCAAGAGAGAGAATTATTTCTAACGTGTTTAGAAAAAGGATTAATGATTAAAAGGTGTTTTAATTATTAATGAGAATAATAAATGGGATAATAATAATAATATTTATGGGAAAATTTCAGCTGAAAATTTTGCCTATAAATACACTATTATAGACCCTAATTTTATTTCTAACCCACATCGAACCCGAAAACCCAAAAAAGTTTGGAAAACCCAATTCTCTACACCTCCTTCCTCCTCCTTAACATCGTTTTCTTGGTGGATACCGGTGGAGTGCTTCACACTTGAGGAGCAACTGCTAAGGATCTCTGATCGTTGTCTCCGAATTATTTTTTAAGGTTAGATTCGATCCCTCGAATTTTTATTCATGATCTGTATGCTTTTATTTGGATTTTATATGTGTAAAAGTGTTTTGCCATGCCCCCGCTGCGTTTAAAAATCCAACAAAGAGGAACTGCAAGGTTTACCTTGCAGAATTACAGAAGAAGAAGGGTAGTGAGACTACCGCTTCTGTTTCAGGTATGCTAATGATTGAAGTGAATATGTCATTAAATCAAATTTCTACTTGGGTATTAGATACCACCTGTGGTTCTCACATTTGCAATTTGTTGCAGGGACTAAGGAGAAGTAGGACTCTTGAGGAAGAGGAGGTGATTCTACGGATGGGAAATAGAGCAAGAGTTGTTGTTGAAGCTGTAGGATCATTTCATTTACATATTCCTACGGGCAAGACTATTGTTTTAAATAATTGTTATTTTGTTCCCTCGTTTGTGAGGAATATTATTTTTATTCCCATGTTAGACTTGGCTGGATTTTTATTTGTTATTCAGAATAATAAATGTTCAATTCTTAGAGATAGCGTTCTTTATGGAAGTGGTATTTTAAATAATGGTCTGTATGTATGTGACAAAGAGCATAATTTACTACAAATTGTACATACTAATAAAAGAAAAGGGATGATGAAAATCTCACCTTTTTGTGGCACTGCAGACTTGGTCATATTAGTGAAAATAGACTGCGGACATTGCATACGGAAGGGTTACTTGACCCCTTTGATTTTGAATCATATCCTACATGCGAGTCTTGTCTATTGGGTAAAATGACCAAATCTCCATTTAGTGGACATGGAGAGAGGGCTGCAGATTTGCAAGGATTGGTACACAGAGATGTATGTGGACCAATGTCTATGCAAGCCATGGGTGGATTTTCATACTTCATTACTTTCATAGATGATCGATCTAGATTCGGATATGTGTATTTGATAAAACACAAGTCTGAAGCCTTTGAAAAGTTTCAAAGAATATAAGCATGAAGTGGAGAAATAAACCAAACATATTATTATAACTCTTCGATCGGATCGAGGTGGTGAATACTTGAATGGAGAGTTTCTAAATTATTTCAAAGAAAATGGTATAGTCTCCCAGTAGACTCCTCCATATACTCCACAGTTGAATGGGGTATCTGAAAGGAGAAATTGAACTTTGTTAGACATGGTTCGGTCCATGATGAGCTATGCGGATCTTCCAGTATTCCTGTGGGGTTATCCATTGGAGACCTCAGCATATTTACTGAATAAGGTGCCTTCCAAATCTGTTCCTCAAACTCCATATGAGATATGGAAAGAAAGGAAACCAAGTCTTAAACACGTTAAGATTTGGGGATGTCCAGCTTATGTCAAGAAAGTTGACCCTGATAAGCTGGAATCTCGATCCGTAAAATATAGTTTTGTGGGATATCCTAAAGAGACTTTAGGGTATTACTTTTAGACCGATCATAGGGTGTTTATCTCCAGACATGCTACCTTCTTGGAAAAGCAGTTTATCCTTGAAGGAAACAGTGGGAGAAAAATTGAACTTGATGAAGTTCAAGAAGCACAAACTACTACGGTTCAAGTGGAAACACCTATTCAGACTGAACAACCTTCTGTGGAACAGCCCATTCGTAGGTCAGGGAGAGTGTCTCACCAACATGAGAGGTATTATGGCCTTGTTATTGAGAATGACAATGAGTTGTCAATCATTGATGATGACGACCCTATGACCTATAATGAGGCTATGAGTAGTGTTGACTCAGAGAAATGGCAAAGTGCCATGAAATTCGAAATGGAATCTATGTATACCAACCAAGTATGGACTTTGGTTGAAGCACCTGAGGGTGTGAAGCCTATTGAGTGCAAATGGGTATACCAGAGAAAGATTGGAGCAGATGACCAGGTGGAGACCTATAAGGCCAGGCTCGTGGCAAAAGGATTCAGACAAAGGCAAGAGATTGACTTTGATGAAACTTTTTCGCCTGTAGCCCTGTTAAAATCAATTCGGATTTTGCTTGTGATTGCTGCTTACTATGACTATGAGATCTGGCAAATGGACGTGAAAACGGCCTTCCTCAATGGGAAACTTGAAGAGGAAGTGTATATGACACAGCCAGAGGGTTTTCTTTCCAAGGGAAATGAACACCTAGTGTGTAAGCTGCTGCGAACCATATATGGGTTAAAACAAGCTTCTCGTAGATGGAACATCCGTTTTGATGAGACAATCAAAGAGTTTGGTTTATCAGAAACATAGATGAACCATGTGTCTACAAGAAGTTTAGTGGGAGTGCGGTAACATTTCTTGTATTGTATGTGGATGACGTACTTCTTATTGGAAATGATATACCGATGCTATAATCAGTCAAAGTGTGGCTATCAAAGAACTTCACTATGAAGGACTTGGGAGAAGAATCCTACATTCTCGGTATGAAGATCTATAGAGATAGATCTAGAAGAATGATAGGTCTTACCCATGGTACATACATCCATAAAATGCTTAAAAGTTTTAGCATGGAAAACTCCAAAAGAGGTCTCATACCGATGAGCCATGGAGTATCCCTTTCCGAAAAGATGTCTCCTAAGACACCTGAGGAAAGCGAGCGTATGAGTAAGATTCTTTATGCTTCAGCAATAGGATCTATCATGTACGCGATGTTATGTACTAGGTCTGATGTTGCTTATTCAATTAGTGTGACGAGCAGATATCAGTCCAATCCAAGTGAAGACCACTGGAAAGCAGTGAAGAACATCCTTAAGTACTTGAGAAGGACTAAGGACATTTTTCTTGTTTTTGGTGGGGGGTCTGAGTTGAAAATAGAGGGTTATACTGACTCTAGTTTTCAATCAGAAAGTGATGATAGCAAATCCATGTCAGGGTACGTGTTTACTCTGAATGGTGGTGCGATTAGTTGGAAGAGTTCCAAACAGTCTACAACGGCTGACTCCACAGTAGAAGCAGAATACATAGCTGCAAGTGAGGCTGCAAAAGAAGCCGTTTGGATGAGGAAATTTGTATCTGAGTTGGGAGTTGTTCCTAGCATTGAAGAGCCTATTGTGTTGTATTGTGATAACAATGCAGCAATAGCACAAGCCAAGGAACCTAGCTCTCATAAAAATTCCAAACATGTTTTGCGACGCTTTCATTTGATTAGGGAAATCATTGAAAGAGGAGATGTCAAGATTGAGAGAGTTGACACACATAACAACGTAGCAGACTGACTCACAAAGTCATTGTCTCAGATTCACTTTGATCGTCATAAAGAGAAGATGGGTATTAGATACCAGGGTGACTGGCTTTAGTTCAAGTGGGAGATTGAAAGTGTTTATCCTAAATCCAATCATGTATGATGAGTTAGGAATAACTTTCTTGTATTCCTATTTAATTTCATTGCAATAATAAAATACTTGTTATATTTTTATTATGGGCTTTATCTATTTAAAGTGTTTTAAATAAGATGCTCCATAGTTTAGAGTAAAGCTTCTAGAATTATAATGAGATTATAATAGTGAGATCTAGAAGATGATAACTCTAGACTTAAACAGTTCCTGATCATAGGATAACTAATCATATGTTAGTGGATCCGCAAAGATTGGTACATACTATGCTTGCTTCCTTCAGGAAGATGTCTTTTCTCATAGGCATTTGTGTGGTGACACTATAGCTAGTATGTAGGTGCTTATTAGGGAATAAGTTCACTGAACATGACTCGATAAGTTGAACAACTAATGGAGATTACTCACGTGTCAATAGTTATTCACTGAGTGATAGTTGTATAAGTGTCCTTAGACTTGAGATCGTTAAAGTTATCTTATATATAATGAACTGTGCTTTGGTTTAGTCCTTAGTCTCAAGGACATCCATTAGGTCTATTCTGGGCATAGAGATTTGTGTATAGAGATAGTTAACGTCAATAGAGGATCTACCCCTTCCAGTATAGGAAGAGAATATCCTATGTTATTCTTAGTATGCGAGTTCTGGAATCTCTGGCCAGAGTGTATGAAATTAGAAAGGAGTTTCTAATTTGCATTAATATGAACTTTGCATTATGAATAAGAAATCATATGATTAAATTTGATAGGCCTGACACGAGATCCACGCCTTGAATTTAATCGGGATATTGTAAGGGTATAAGGAATTCATTGTACGGTAACTAGTCACTGACATGTTCTTGGTATTCTAAGCAGTGAATTCATATTATCCGGATAGTCGCGATATGTTGAGAATCATCACTCACGATGTAGGATAAATATAATTAATCAGTTAATTGTATTTAGTGAATTTTAGTATTCATGTAAATAATTAATAAAACTTTATTATTATTTATTTCTACTACCGACATAATATTGAACCTACAGGGTCACACCATAAAAGAATATTTTCTTTGATGAAATAATGAGAGAGAGAGAATTATTTTCTAAATAGTTTAGAAAAAAGAAATAATGATTAAAATAGTTTTAATTATTATTAAAGCATTTTATAAAGATAAAATGTGGGGCTAATATATATATTGATATATTATGGAAAAACCCTAGGAGAGCCCTATAAATAGAATGAGATGGCTCATTCTATTGACATACTTGGTTTTGTGAAAACCCTAGCCTCCATCTTCTTCCTCTCTCTCTCTCTCTCCCAAAAACTCTATTTTTATAAAAGCTTGGTTTTATAAAAAGCTTCATCGAAGAAGATCATTTTTGGTGGATACCGGTAGAGTGCTTCACACGCTGAGGAGCAACTGCTAGCAACAATATTATAAAGCTTCGATTTTAAGGTATGGTTACGATTCCTCCGTTTTTCTGATTTATACATTTTTCTATATGTGCGATACATGGTTTTCATGGATTAATTATTATATCACGCTTTCGCTCATCCGTAAAATCCTTCATTTCCCAGTCGCTACAATCTACCCTCCTTAAAAGGATTCTGTCCCCAGAATCTAGATTAAACAAATAGGTGGGGATACTTTTCTTGCATTTCACTTTCTAATTCCCAAGTTGACTCTTCTACTATAGGATTTTTCCACAACACTCTAACTAGAGGTACAACTTTATTTCTGAGCGTTCTTTCTTTTCGATCTAAGATTCGAACTGGTTGTTCCACATAAGACAAATCTTGTTGTATTTCCACTGGTTCCAATTCGATCACATGGCTTGCATCAGCATTATATTTCTTTAGAAGAGAGACGTGAAACACGTTATGAAGATGTTGCATCTGCGGAGGTAACGCTAATTCGTATGCCACTTTTCCAACATATCGTAATATTTTGAATGGTCCAATATACTTAGGACTCAACTTTCCTTTCTTTCCGAATCTGGATAACCTTTCCACGGAGATATTTTTAACAACACTTTGTCTCCGGGCTTAAATTGCATATCCTTTCGATCTCGATCTGCATACTTTTTTTGTCAATCTTGAGCAGTAATTAACCTTTTACGAATCATTTCCACTTTCTCTTTCGTTTGTTGAACTAACTCTGGGCCAATTAGTTTGCGCTCACCAACCTCGTCCGAATATGTAGGGGATCTGCATTTTCTTTCATACAACGCTTCATAAGGCGACATGTTAATACTCGCGTGATAACTATTGTTGTAGGAAAACTCAATCAATGGCAAATGATCATCCCAATTTCCTTTGAAATCCATTGCACAGGTTCACAACATATCCTCGAATGTTTGAATTATCCTTTCACTTTGTACGTCGGTCTGCGGATGATATGCCGTACTCATTTTCAATTTAGTTCCCAAAATGATCATGAAATTGTCGCCAAAATCTTGAGTTAAATCTCGGATCTCTATCAGACATGATAGATACTGAAACTCCGTGACGCATCACAATCTCGTCCAAATATATTTTGACCAACTTTTCCAATAAAGATATTTCGTTGATAGGAAAGAAATGTGCTGATTTTGTCAGTCGATCGACTATCACCCAAATCGTATCATGATTAGACTTGGTATTTGGCAATCCTGCCACGAAATCCATCGTGATATGTTCCCATTTCCATTCAGGTATATCCAGTTGTTGAAGCAATCCACTCAGTCGCTGGTGTTCTGCTTTTACTCTTTGACACATATATCATTTACTTATCCATTCCGTGATTTCCTTTTTCATGTTTGGCCACCAATAACTCTCTTTTAAGTCCCTGTACATTTTCTTACTTCCAGTGTGAATTGAGAATCTTGAGTTATGCATTTCGTGCAAAATCTCATGCTTTAGCTCCACAATGTTAGGTATCCAAATGCGTGAATGTTAGATATATTTATGATGTCATGTCTAATCTGTTGTGTTTAGTTTCAGAACTTAATATCAGGACTTACTGGAAATCAGAACTTACTGAAGTCAGAGCTTATATCAGAACTTAAGGCCGTCGGGATTTATATCAGGACTTAAGTGCGGATACTTCAGATAAGGAAAGCAGCTGATTTACAGGAAAGGATCGTGACTAAAATAATAGAAGATATGCATGAAGAGTTAGAAGACTAGAAGACTTGTAGAAGATAATATTTGATTGATATATTTTAGGAGACAAAATTATATTCCATATCAATTATAAGATATCTTGTAACTGTGTACTAAATAAACACAGCTTAGGGTTTACACTATATGTGTTATCATTCACGAGAAAGATTATACATTGTAACCTAGCAGCTCTTAGTGATATTGTTCATCACTGAGAGAGAACAACTGTTCTATTGTAACAAAGTTTATTATATTGAATATACTTGATTATTGTTACATACTTGTGTTGATAAATTGATTTGATTGTATAAACACTATATTCAACCCTCTTCTATAGTGTTGTGTGACCTAACAAGTGGTATCAGAGCCTCTCTGTTGATTTACAAACAGTGAGATCCAGTTTACAATCATGTCTAAAGAAACACAAACCCCACCTAAGCCCACCAAAACTCAAGATACTCAAAATAATCAAACTCATAGTCGATATGAGAGTATTAGGGTTCCCATACTGAGAGCATCTGAGTATCCTATATGGAAGGTAAAGTAGGCTATGTTTCTGGAAGCCACAGATCCAGAATACCTTGATAGAATTAATGATGGACCATATAAGCCTACCAAGCTTTCTATTGTAGTTGCTGATCAACCTGCAAAGATGATACCAAAGGAGAAAGGTGAGTACACAACTGAAGACATCTCATATATTGCCAAGGATGCAAGGGCAAGGCATCTGCTTCATAGTGCAATTAACAATGTCATGTCAAATAGGGTAATTGGATGCAAGACTGCAAAGGAGATATGGGATGATTTGGAGACAAGATGTCAGGGAACTGATGCAATCAAGAAGAACAGGAAGACTATACCCACACAAGAGTATGAGCACTTTGACTCAAAAGCTGATGAGTCATTAACTGATTTATATGATAGGTTTGCCAAACTCTTGAATGATCTGTCACTGGTGGACAAGGAATATGATCTTGAAGATTCAAATCTAAAATTCCTTTTCGCTCTTCCTGAAAATTGGGATTTGAAGTCTACTACCATAAGAGACAACTATGACCTTGCTAAAACTACTCTTGATGAAATTTATGGTATGCTCAAGACTCATGAACTTGATTTGGATCAAAGGAGCAAAAGGCATGGAAGAAAGTCAAAGACAGTTGCTCTTAAAGCTGAGGAGGAGTCTCCCAAAGTTGTTGTCTCAAAGAGGGGCAAAGGAAAGGCTCTCATCATATAGTCTGATTCAGAGTCATCATATTCTAATGATGATGATTCAGAATCTGAAAATTTATTTGAAGTTGATGTTGATGCAGAGATGATGCAACTGTGTGCTCTTATGTGAAGGGTATCACAAAGATTGCCTACAAGAAATTCAGAAAGGGCAAGAAGTTTTCCAGGAAAGGTGGAAGTTCTGAAAAGAAAGGGTTCAAAAAGTCTGAAGGCAAAGGAGGAAAGTCTGACAGAGGAGACAACTCAAATGTCAAATGCTATAATTATGGTGAAAAAGGCCACATCTCTCCCGACTCCAAGGAAGGAAAATGTGATAAAGGACAGGCACTTATCACAAAGAAGAAAAACTGGGCATACACTTCAGATTCTGAAGATGAGGTGAACTATGCCTTGATGGCAAATGCTGATAGTAGTACTGATACTGCTGAATTAAAGGTACCTCAATCAACTCTTGCTTTTCATACTGATGATATTTCTGAGCTAAGATTATATCTGAAAACCATGTTCATTAGTTTTAGAGATCAGACTTTAACAAATGAAAGATTAACATCTGAAAGTCTTGCTCTTAGAAACAGAAATGACTATTTAGAAAAAGAGTTAGTTATGTTCCATCAAACTCAGAAAGAAAGAGATGAGGCTTTGTATGTTAGAGATGAAGTGCTAAAATTGAATAAATCTCTTAAATCTGAACTGGAAAATAAAAAGGAGATAATCAAAACTTGGATTAACTCTGGAAGAACAACTCAGAAAATCTTAGAAAATGGAAATTGGAAAGAAGGTCTAGGTTACCTAGATGATAAAGAAGAAAATGATACTGTGTCATCTAAACCAAACTTTACCAAGAAAGCTGAAAAGCCTAAAGTTAATCCTTTAAAATTTGTAGCAAAAACTGATGTGTCAAAATCTAAAAAGATGAATGATTCTAAAACAGAAGTCAAAGAAAAGTCAACTTCTGACAAATTGAAACAGGACAAACCAACTTCAGTAAACATAGGTTTAATGACAAAGAAGCAGCTTAAGCATAAGCTGAAAGAGATTAGAAATGTGAACAAGATAAAGAAAGCTAGGAAAAATAGGAATGGAAAGGAAGGTGTGAATAAAAGCAATGATTATATGTCTGTTCCTAATGCTCCTAGAAAGAAATTCTATAATTTTGGAAACTCTAACCATCTTGCTTCTTTTTGCAGGAAAAATAAAGATATAAATTCTTTACCTCATAGATCAGGAGTTAAGAGTCATTCTGTTAGGTTTAAACCACAAAATCATTGTTTTCATTGTGGTAGTTTATGGCATTCTATTTATACTTGTAAGGAATATCATAGTTTGTACTATGATTATTATCAAATAAAACCTTCTTTGAAGAAAGTTAGTGTAATTTCTTCTAGTGTAAATTCTGATGCAAAGTCTGATATAAAGTCTGATAAGAAGCATGTTAGCATAAACTCTGAAATTAAATCCGCTGCAAATGCTAACAAACTTAAAAAGGACAAAGGATCCAAGAAAGTATGGGTCTTTAAAACTAATCAATAGTGGTCTTTGTGATTGCAGGGCAACAGGAAAACCATCCTAGTTCTGGACAGTGGATGTTCAGGACATATGACTGGAAATAAAGCCCTGCTATCAGACTTTATGGAGAAAGATGGCCCACGAGTTTCTTATGGAGATGGCAACATGGGAAAGACTCTGGGATATGGCAATATCAATCTTGGGAATGTCATCATTGAATCAGTAGCTCTTGTCTCAGGACTTAAACACAATCTGCTAAGTGTGAGTCAAATCTGTGACAGAGGTTATCATGTGGATTTCTTTGAAGAATACTGTGAAGTTGTAAGTAATTCTACAGGAAAAGTGGTTCTGAAAGGTTATAGACATGGTAACATATATGAAGCCATACTTTCAACAAACTCTGATGGTTATGCAATCTGTCTGTTGAGTAGAGCATCAATTGAAGAAAGCTGGTATTGGCACAAGAGACTCTCTCATTTAAATTTCAATAACATAAATGAGCTAGTAAAGAAAGATCTTGTGAGAGGACTGCCAAAGTCAGTATTTGCTCCTGATGGCCTTTGTGATTCATGTCAAAAGGCAAAACAAAGAAAATCTTCATTCAAGAACAAAACTGAATCCTCAATTCTTGTGCCTTATCGCTTACTACATGTTGATCTATTTGGTCCAGTCCTTGTCATGTCCATTGCAAAGAAGAAATATGATATGGTTATAGTGGATGAGTTCACAAGATAAATTTGGGTGTATTTCTTGCACAAGAAGAATGAAACTTCATCTACTCTAACTGATCATGTCAGACAACTGGATAAGTTGGTTAAAGATTCTGTAAAAATCATAAGAAGTGATAATGGCACTGAGTTCAAGAATTCAATCATGGAAGAGTTCTGCAAAGAGCATGGAATAAAGCAGGAATTTTATGCACCTGGAACTCCACAGCAAAATGGAGTTGTAGAAAGAAAGAACATGATTCTCATCGAAGCTGCACGAAATATGCTTGATGAAGCAAAGCTACCAACCTACTTTTGGGCTGAAGCTCTGCAGACTGCTTGTTTTACACAGAATGCTACACTCATAAACAAGCATGGAAAAACACCATATGAGATGGTAAAGAAAAAGAAGCCAAATCTGAAATACTTTAATGTATTTGGATGTAAGTGTTTTGTTCTTAAGACTCATCCTGAACAGCTGTCAAAATTTGATCTAAAAGCAGATGAATGAATTTTTATTGGATATCCACTTTCCACAAAAGCCTTCAGAGTCTACAATTTAAGAACAAGGGTTGTCATGGAATCTATCAATATATCTTTTGATGATAAAAAGATTACTGGACTTGAAGATTTCAATGATCATGATCATCTGAGATTTGAAAATGAAGATTTAAATTCTGATTCTGTAAATTTTGATGACCTAAATCCTAATCCTGTAAGTTCTGACGGGTTAAACTCTGATGTCATTGAAACTGTGGTAATTACTCCAAAGGAAAATGCACCTGTTCAGGGGGAGCAAGTTAATGATCCTACCACATCTCAAGACGCTCAAGAAGCATTAGAACCTGTCACTGGTTCTTCAAGTTCTGATTCATCAAGTTCTGATGAGCCAAATTCTGATAATTCTAGAAACTCTGATTCTTCAATTCCTGAAGGATCCAACTCAAATTCTGAAATTTCAGAGTGCATAACTTCAGGGGGAGCATCAGAAAATGCTGATAGAGACTGCATGGATCACGGAGGAGGATCTAGTTCTAGAGATCAACTTCCATCTACAAGGAAGTGGACTAAAGTACATACACCTGACTTAATAATTGGAGATCCTGAAGCAGGTGTCAGAACTAGTACAACAATATCAAATGAATGTCTCTATCATTCCTTTCTATCTCAGACTGAACCAAAAAAAGTGGAAGAAGCTCTTCAAGATGCTGATTGGGTGCAAGAAATGCAGGAAGAGTTAAATAAATTTGAAAGAAATAAATGTTAGGTCACACAACACTGTAGAAGGGGGTTGAATACAGTGTTTATACAATCAAATCGATTTAACACAAGTATGTAACATAGATCAAGTATATTGAATAAACTCTGTTATAATAAAAACTGTTGTTCTCTCTCAGTGATGAACAAATATCACTAAGAGCTGCTAGGTTACAATGTATAATCTTCTCGATAATGATAACACATATAGTTTAAACCCTAATTCTGTGTTTATATAGTACACAGTTACAAGATAACTTCTAATCTATATGGAATACAATTTTATCTCCTAAAATATATCAATCAGATATCTTCTACAAGTCTTCCAGTCTTCTAACTCTTTCCATGCATATCTTCTTTTGCTTTAGTCTCGATCTTCTCGTGTAAATCAGCTTCCTTCCTTAAATGAAAGTCTTCCCGCACTTAAGTTCTGATATGACCTTAAGTTCTGATATTAAGTTCTGACTTCCAGTAAGTCCTGATTTGTCCTGTTGTTAAGTTCTAAAAATTAAACACAAATCATTAGACATGACATCTCAAATATATCTAACAATCTCCCCCAACTTGTAAATTATGCAAAATTTACAAGTTAATAGATTTGATGATGTCAAAAACATTTAAGTACAAATGCAAATAAGAGTTTAACTAGATAACTAACTACAACTTACAGTCCTTGTAGCTTTTACCAATCTCACTGAGTCAATCTGAATCCATAATAATTCTTGACAAAGCTTGATATCAGCTTTTCTTCTTTAATCCTTAGGACTTGAGATAGTGTAGTCTTGACTTGCTTCATCTCTTCACCTTGAATTCCAATATGGTAGATTGAAGTCCTTAGAGCAGAGATATAGTTTCTTTCTAAACCATCATCCAATCTTATTACCCTAGGATGATAAGAATCTTCATTGCAGTATAGACATTTCTCTTTCAGAATCACTTCAAGTTTAGAAGAATCCTTCTTCATTGGAATCTCACTTCCATCATCTTCAACAATATTGGGAATGAATTCTGTAACCCTTGAACCAGAAATTCTAGCTTTATCTCTTATGGTCTTCAATATAAATTTTGACCATCTCCTGGTAATATCAAACTTTACCTCTAAAAGGTAATGAAAGAATTAAAGTTCTTTCAGTGATTTGTTTAACACATCTGATTCTGACATCTGATATGTCCTTCCATCTTCAAGAAATAGAATCAGATTTTCCTTGATATTGTGCTTGTCATGAGCATCCAGTACCACTTGAACAGAGATAACCTTATCAAGGTGTTTCTGTGTTACATCTTCAAGAGGTCTGTCACTCAACAGAAATGGATCTCTAGTAGCAACTTCAACTCCTGTCTTAATTTTTGCTTCATCAGAACCTAGCCCAGCCCTGTGTCTTGGTTCTCTAGCATTTAACCCAATAGTCATGAAAGTAGACAACAATTGGCTTTTCTTTGGATCTGATGGTTTGACATTTTTCCACAGAAGTTTCTTTTTATCAACTACTTCCATCTTGTCTAAATCAACTTGAGCATTGTCAGAGGTTGATGTCTTGATGACTTTATCAGAACTTGTTGTTTATGTTGTAGCTTGTTGTTCTTCACTCTGAACAACTTGAGCCTTGTCAGAGGTTGTGTTTGATTCTTCAAAAATCTTCCTTCTTTTCAGAGTTTGAACATCTTCATCTTCAGCAAGAGTATCATCAGTAACTTGAACCATTTTACACACTGGTTTAATCAGAATTTGAGGAATTTTCATCTCCAGTGGCTTGGTTGGTTCATCAACTTTTCTCTTTCCTTTGTCTTTGGGATCAATCTCAGTCTGTGATCTAGTCTTTGGCTTTGATGCCTCAGTATGTGACTTCTCCTTGATCACAATGCCTTTTACCTTAGGCCTTGGAGGTTTCTTTGCAACAGAAGCTTTTAGCTTTAGATTTGTCTTTTCAGCATTAAATCTAGCTTCTTCCTCCTTGAGATTTTCTAAATCCATTCCTGGATTATGCTTCAAAAATAATCTTCTAGCAATTTCCTCATCAAGTGTCTGAATTTTGGGATCTTTATAGTAGACAGTAGTCTGCTTTCCCTTGAGCTTCAGAGTTTGCATAAACTTTTGAGAGTCTTGACTTCCACCTTGTATCAGAACATCAGGCTTTGTCATCAGACTTTGCTCATCAGAACTTGATATCAGATTTTGATTATCAACACTTGCTATCAGATTTTGAGTTTTAGCAGCTTCAGAACTTGTCTTCTTTTGAATAGAAGATCTACTTGAATCAGTAATTAGTTTCCTAGAAGAAACCTTGCTACTGTGCTCTTTACCTTGAACTTGACCTCTACCCTTGCTAGGGTTTCCCTGGTCATCAGCTTCATCATCTTTCTTCTTCGGTACTTGATCATTAGAGCATTTGGACTTAACTATCTTCTCCCCCTTTTTGGCATCATCAGGTAGTAGGAGAGAGAGAAGAAGTTCAACTGAAGATTGGATTTCATCCAATTGAGCCTTTTGAGAAGCTTGATTTTGCAGGACCTCAGTGATTTGAGCTTGTTGCTTCTCTTGAATCTTCTCAATGGCTTTAACTTTCTCAGAAATAGGTCTGATAAACCTCTTTTTATCAAGCTTGGTCTCCATATCCAGCTTTTCAGCTTTTTCAAGAAGCTTGTTAACCTTTTCTTGAGTAGCAGAGTGTAGACCTTGAAGATTTTTGGTAGACAGAACTGTGACTTTGAGTTGTGTCTTGAAATCAACATTTGTGAGCAACTCATCAGCTTTTCCAATATGGTATGTCAATACTTTGGAGCTTGGAATGAAATCAGTTTCATTCCACTTCTTGGTCCATTCCACACCTCTGTGAGTATCTTCCCAAGGAATAGGTGCATCATGTTCAACAAATTTTTGAATAAGTGCCTCTTTTCCAAGAATAGGAGCTGGAGTATTAATAGAAACACTGTCTTCTGAACTTGAGGAAAACTCATTATCTTCTGACAGTACTAGAGTATGTGAAGCAACTGGAGATTCTGGAACAATCTCATCTAAATTCTGAGCATCAGAATTTATCTCCAGAATTGGTGTTGTTGGTGTAGATGGTATCTCAACATTTAAGATTGGAGAGTTGACGTGATATGGCTGAGCTGCTGTTGTTGGAGCTTCCAGATAAAGAACAGTTGGTATATTCAGATTGTGAATATCTATTTCATAATTTGTGCCTTGTTCTTCAGCATCATCTGTAGCTTTAATAGGAGAGACATGAGGTGTTAGCACAGTATCTTGAGCTTGAGTAGGGGATGGCAGAGCTTCAATTACAACAGCTTCTGATGAGATCAGAGATTCCTGATCCCCTTCCTCAGCTTCAGTAGTATCCTCAGATGGAGGCTTAGCCATTTTCCTTTTAGCCCTCATTTTCTTCAATCTCCTTGCTTGTGAAGGAGTTGCTTGAGCATCAGAACTAGCAGTTCTCTTTCTCTTCAAATTACCCAGCTTCAACATTTATCTGTTGGGTTGATCCTTCAGCTTCTGTTTCTTTCTGAAAAACCACAGTTTCAGCTTCAATAGTCACAGGTTCTGATGCAGGAACCTGTACTTCCTCTTCATTATCAGATTCATCCCTTAGAATCATCTTTCTTATTTTTGGTTGAGATTGAGGAACAGACTTTGCCCTTTTTGGCCTGGAAGATGAAGGTCTAATGGTAGGTGCTGATGGTTGTTGTTGTGAAGATTGAGCTGATGGATGGAAGTAAGTTCTCATGGTAGGTTGAGTTGGTTGAGGTTGAGAGGTGTTTGGTTGTGTAGTTGTTGGAGGTGCTGATGGAGGTTGGGTTGGTTGCACATCAGGATATAAGGCAGCATAGGTGGCTTGATCAGAATTTACCAATACTTGTTTGACAGATGTAGGAATTTGGAGGGGTCTCAAAACATTCTTCTTATTAGCAGTAGATAATAAGTCAGTAAAGGCTCTCTTAGCAAGCTTAAATGGTTCAATTAACTCACTTGCTAGTTGGGGTGCATCAGAGCAACAAAAATTATAAATAAGCTGATAGAATCTAGCAAAATAAACTGTATTTCTATCTTCTGTCATCCTATCCCCAATAAATCCTAAAATAGCACTGGCATAATCAAAATGAGTTTGATTAATGAGAGCATACCCGATTTGTTGACTGAGAATTGGGATTGCATCAAACTTCGAACATTTTTTTGCAAAAGTTCTAGTGATACAGTCAAAGAAGAAACTTCATTCCCTCCTAATGTTGCATCTCTTCAACTGTCCCAGCTTTGCCAAGGTCTTCTCATAACCCAAAGTTGCCATTAGCTGTTGAAGAGCTGGCTCCTCAACTGTTGAATATGTGCAGTTTTCTGGCAGATGAAGTGCTTGTCGAACTATGGCCAAAGTCACCACATGGGCATCCTCCCCTGTTGAAAAGATGATACTTGGGGACCCATGAGCACCACCATCATCATACATGCGACTTCTCCAAAACTCCAGCACTTGAGTTCCAGAGATTGCTTCTGGTTGGGTCAAAGCATACCCAATCTCAGAGTTAACAAGGAAGTCCTGAATGAAGTGTAGTTCTGATGGAGTTTCACCCTTGCTAAGAATAGCCAAGTCGTTGTTGGAAACAAACTTAGCTCCATTGAAAATAATATCTTTTGGTTCCATTTCTGTAAGAAATAAGGGAGAAAATTGAGTGTGGACAAGGTGTTTGATAAAAGTCCTGTATGAAAAAGCTTCAGAGAATATTAGAAAGAGAGAGAGAGAATAAGAGAGATTAGAGAAAGAAAAGTAGGTAAAAGATTTTAAAATCTTTTAACTCCCATATTTATACTCTCATTTTGACAACTGTTATGATTGAAGCAGAACAGACTTTAGACACCTGGCATCATATCATTAGTTAAAACATTATTAGTGGGCACGAGTATTAAGCAGTAATAAATGTGCACATGCAGTGTTTCAAGTAAAACACGTTTCCCACTAACTAAATGATTATGAATGTTTTTATCTCACCTAATTATCTTCTGATAAAATATGACTGTTACTGTATTTACCACAAATAAGTCAAGTAAATAAATAATGCCACATAAGCATCAGAGTTTGCATCAGGATTTAATATCAGAACTTGACTATTATTAGATTTTAACAGTCATCAAAACATGGCTTCCGTACTCAAAAAGTGAATGTTTGTTTCTGTGATTATTCATTCAAATACTGACTTGTTTTTTCAGAGTTTAATCATCAGAACTTCCATCAGAACTTGTCCTCAGAATTTATGCAAATGACACTTAACTAGTTTGTCAAAAACAACTTAATCACCACAGTAATTTACATTATTCATATGGAGTGCGAGTGTGTGCATGTAGCAAACTATCAGATAAAGATTAAAGTCTGATAACTTCAGTACATCTTAGAAATAAGGCATAACTAAGAAACGTTCTTAAAATCTGTCATTAATAATGAAGTCTACTATAGAATAAATTTATGCAAGAATCCACCTCAACTATTTGTGCTCATTTAATGCATCTTTTGACATTATTTTTACAGTGGTTTCTTAGTGTAAGTGAGTCACAACTGCTATCAGAATTTATACTATTATCAGAGTATTTCTCCAGTAATCAGAGAATGTGAAAAGTCACCAAGAAAAATTTATTTGCTTTTCTAATGCATATAACTTAATACCAGCAATGCACTTGGGTCTTCCCTTCCACATATTTACTCTAGATCTCAAATAAGTACTTGACTTTAATTTTCTTTTCTTTTCATTAGATAAGTGAGGCTTATCAAGTATGTGGTTCATCCTTAAGATTTACTGACATCAGAATTTGACAGATAAGAAGCAAGAATCTAGTTTGTGACTTAGTAATAAGATACACAAAGTAAATTTGACTAAGCTCAACATCAGAATTTGCTTGTATTAACAAATCTCCACATAAACAACTAATTCAGACATGGGATTTCTAGTATGTTAAAGACTACTAGGTCAGCTTCTAGCACAATAATTCTCATTGGATTAAATAGTCACAGAACATTCAAATCACTATTAGAGTATATATATCCACATTAGATAACAATCAGCATTTAATGTATTATAATTTAAGCACAGATTACATGAAGATAAGACAATCTGTAAACACTGATCATAAAGTCTGATGCATGAGAACAAAAACTAAACAAATTTAGAGAAAGAACCTGAAATCATTCCAAGTTCATTTACCAGTCTTGTAAAAGTAGCTTCATATAGTGGTTTTGTGAAGATATCTGCTAGTTGTTGATCTGTTGGAACAAAGTGTAATTCCACTGTACCTTCCATCACATGTTCCCTTATGAAATGGTACATAATGCTGATGTGTTTTGTCATTGAGTGTTGAACTGGATTACCTGTCATAGCAATAGCACTTTGATTATCACAGTAAATAGGTATTTTAGAAAATTCTAACCCATATTCCAGTAACTGATTCTTCATCCAAAGAATTTGTGCACAACAACTTCCTATAGCAATATATTCTTCTTAAGCAGTTGATGTGGAAATTGATTTCTATTTCTTGCTAAACCAAGAAACCAATCTGCCTCCAAGAAATTCGCAGCTTCCACTAGTGCTTTTCCTATCTATTTTGCATCCTGCAAAATCTGCATCTGAGTAACCTATTAGCTTAAAGTCTGATTCTCTATGATACCACAATCCTAGATTAGTTGTACCCTTGAGGTACTTAAAAATTCTTTTCACATCTATAAGATGAGGTTCTCTTGGATCAACCTGAAATCTTGCACAAAGACAGGTAGCATACATGATATCAGGTCTACTTGCAGTTAAATAGAGTAAAGAGCCAATCATACCTCTGTAGTTAGTAATATCTACTGATGAACCAGTATCTTTATCTAACTTGGTTGCAGTGCCCATGAGAGTGGATGCAGTTGAACAATCTTACATTCCAAATTTCTTCAGTAAATTTCTTGTATACTTGGATTAACAGATAAAAGTACCTTCTTCATTTTTCTTGACTTGAAGTCCCAGAAAATAGCTGAGTTCTCCCATCATACTCATTTGATATCTTGACTGCATTAGCTTTGCAAATCTTTCACAAAGTTTGGCATTTGTAGAACCAAATATGATATCATCAACATATATCTGTACCAAAAGTAAGTCCTTTCCATGGTTGAGGTAGAACAGTGTTTTATCAATTGTACCTCTGTGAAATCCACTTTCCAGAAGGAATTGAGCTAAAGTCTCATACCATGCTCTTGGAGCTTGCTTAAGGCCATAAAGTGCTTTGTCTAATCTGTAGACATGATTTGGAAATTTTGGATCTTCAAATCCTGGAGGTTGTTCAACATATACCTCTTCTTCCAATTCTCCATTGAGAAAAGCACTTTTCACATCCATTTGAAAGACTTTAAACTTTTTGTGAGCAGCATAAGCCAAAAAGATTCTTATGGCTACTAATCTAGCAACTGGTGTAAATATTTAATCATAATCAATACCCTCATGTTGAGAGTAACCCTTAACAACCAGCCTTGCTTTATTCCTTGTAATTATGCCATCACTGTCAGTTTTGTTTATGAACACCCATTTTGTGCCAACAATGGATCTGTTCTTTGGTCTTGACACTAGGGTCCAGACTTTATTTCTTTCAAATTCATTCAACTCTTCCTACATTGCTTGCACCCAATCAGCATCTTGAAGAGCTTCTTCCACTTTCTTTGGTTCAGTCTGAGCTAGAAAAGAATGATAGAGACATTTATTTGATGTTGTTGTTCTAGTTCTGAAACCTGCTTCAGGATCTCTAATTATTAAGTCAGGTGTATGTGCTTTAGTCCATTTCCTTACAGATGGAAGTTGTTCTCTAGAACTGGATCCTCCCCAATAATCCATGTTGTCTCCATCTACATTTTTTGATGCCCCCTGTAGTTATGCTCTTTGAGACTTCAGAATTTGAGTTGGTTCCTTCAGGATTTGAAGTATCAGAGTTTCCAGAATTATCAGAATTTGGCTCATCAGAACTTGATGAATCAGAACCTGAAGAGCTAGTGACAGGTTTTGATGCTTCTTGAGAGTGTTGAGTTGTGGTAGGATCATCAGCTTTCTCCCCCTAGACAGGTGCATTTTCTCTTTCAGTAGTTACCAGAGTTTCAATGACATCAAAACTTAACCCGTCAGAACTTACATGATCAGGATTTAAGTCATCAGAATTTACAGAATCAGAAGTTAAATCTTCATTTTCAAATCTTAGCTGATCATGATCATTAAAATCTTCAAGTCCAGTAATCTTCTTATCATTAAAAGATACATTGATAGATTCCATGACAATCCTTGTTCTTAAATTGTAGACTCTGAAGGCTTTTGTGGAAAGTGGATATCCAACAAAAATTCCTTCATCAGCTTTTAAATCAAATTTTGACAGCTGTTCAGGATGAGTCTTAAGAACAAAACACTTGCAACCAAATACATGAAAGTATTTCAGATTTGGCTTCTTTTTCTTCACCATCTCATATGGTGTTTTTCCATGCTTGTAAAACAAGCAGTCTGCACAGCTTCAGCCCAAAAGTAGGTTGGTAGCTTTGCTTCATCAAGCATAGTTCGTGCAGCTTCAATGAGAGTCCTGTTCTTTATTTCTATAACTCCATTTTTCTGTGGAGTTCGAGGTGCAGAAAATTCCTGCTTAATTTCATGCTCTTTGCAGAACCCTTCCATTATTGAATTCTTGAACTCAGTGCCATTATCACTTCTTATAATATTGATAGAATCTTTGACCAATTTATCCAGCTGTCTGACATGATCAGTTAGAGTAGATGGAGTTTCATTATTCTTATGCAAGAAATACACCCAAGTGTATCTTGTGAATTCATCCACTATAATCATAGCATATTTCTTCTTTGCAATAGACATGACATTGACTAGACCAAATAGATCAACATGTAGTAGGTGATAAGGCTCAAGAATTGAAGATTCAGTTTTGCTCTTGAATGAAGATTTTCTTTATTTTTCCTTTTGACATGAATCAAAAAGGCCATCAGGAGCAAATACTGATTTTGGCAGTCCTCTCACAAGATCTTTCTTTACTACTCATTTTTTTTGTTAAAATTTAAATGAGAGAGTCTTTTGTGCCAATTCCAGCTTTCTTCAATTGATGCTCTACTCAATAGACAGATTGCAGAACCATCAGTACTTGTTGAAAGTTTGGATTCATAAATGTTACCATGCCTGTAACCTTTCAGAACCACTTTGCCTATAGAATTGCTTACAACTTCACAATGTTCTTCAAAGAAACCCACATGATAACCTTTGTCACAAATTTGACTCACACTTAGCAGATTGTGTTTAAGTCCTGAGACAAGAGCTACTAGTTCAATGATGACATTCCCAAGATTGATATTTCCATATCCCAGAGTTTTTCCCATGTTGCCATCTCCATAAGAAACTCCTGGGCCAGCTTTCTCCACAAAGTCTGATAGCAGGGCTTTATTTCCAGTCATATGTCCTGAACATCCACTGTCCAGAACTAGGATGTTTTTCATGTTGCCCTGCAATCACAAAGACCACTATTGGTTAGTTTTAAGGACCCAGAATTGCTTGGATCCTTTGGCCTTTTTAATTTTGTTAGCATTTGCAGCGGATTTAAATTCAGAGTTTATGCTAAGATGCTGTTTATCAGAATTTATATCAGACTTTGCATCAGACTTTACACTAGAAGGAATAATACTAACTTTCTTCAAAGAAGGTTTTATTTGATAATAATCATAGTACAAACTATGATATTCCTTACAAATATAAATGGAATTCCATAAACTACCACAATGAAAACAAGGATTTTGTGGTTTAAACCTAACAGACTGACTCTTAATTCCTGATCTAGGAGGTAAAGAGTTTATATCTTTATTTTTCCTGCAAAAAGAATCAAGATGGTTAGATTTTCCACAGTTATAACATTTCTTTCTAGGAGCATTAGGAACAGGCATATAATTATTGCTTTTATTCACACCTTCCTTTCCATTCCTATTTTTCCTAGCTACTTTTACCTTATTGACATTCCTAATCTCTTTCAGCTTATGCTTAAGCTGCTTCTTAGTAATTAAGCCTATGTTTACTTCAGCTGGTTTATCCTGTTCTAATTTGTCAGAAGTTGATTTTTCTTTTACTTCTGTCCTAGATTCTTTCATCTTTTCAGAATCAGACTTTACAGTTTTTGCTACAAACTTAACAGGATTTACCTTTGGCTTAGCATTCTGTTTAATAACAATTGGCTCAATTTGTTCAGTTCCTTTCTCACTTTTATTATCTCCATAACCTAAGCCCTCTTTCCAGTTTCCACTACTTAGTAAATTCGGAGTTGTTCTGCAAGAGTTAGTCCAAATTCTGATAATCTCTCTTTCCTTTTCTAAATCAGTTTTTAGAGATTCATTCAATTTTAGCACTTCATCTCTAAAATACAAAGCATCATCTCTTTCTTTCTTAGTTTGATGAAGAAAAACTAACTCCTTTTCTAAATAGTCATTTCTCTTTTTAAAAGTAAGATTTTCAGATGTTAATCTTTTACATGTTAAAGTCTGATCTCTATAACTAATGAACATGGTTTTAAGATATAATCTCAACTCAGCAATATCATCAGTATGAAAAGCATAAGTTATTTGAGGTACCTTTAATTCAGCAGTTTCAGGACTGCTATCAGCATTTGCCATCAAGGCATAGTTCACCTCATGTTCAGAATCTAAAGTGTCTGTCCAGCTTTTCTTCTTTGTGACAAGTGCCTTGCCTTTGTCACTTTTTCCTTTCTTGTAGTCAGGAGATATGTGGCCTCTTTCACCACAATTGTAGCATTTGACATTTGAGTTGTCTCCTCTGTCAGACTTTCCTTTACCTTAAGACTTTTTGAACCCTTTCTTATCAGAACTTCCACTTTTCCTGGAAAACTTCTTGCCTTTTCTGAATTTCCTGTAGGCTATCTTTGTGATACCCTTCACCATAAGAGCACACAATTTCATTATCTCTTCATCAACATCCATTCCAAGTAAACTTTTAGTTTCTGAATCATCATCATCAGAATATGATGACTCTGAATCAGATTTTCTAATGAGAGCCTTTCCTTTGCCCCTCTTTGAGGCAACACCTTTAGGAGATTCCTCCTAAGCTTTAAGAGCAACTTTCCTTGACTTTCTTCTATGCCTCTTGCTCCTTTGATCCATCTCAAGTTCATGAGTCTTGAGCATACCATAAATTTCATCAAGAGTAGTTTCAGTAAGGTCCTAGTTGTCTCTTATGGTAGTAGACTTCAAATCCCAACTTTCAGGAAGAGCTAAAAGGAATTTTAGATTTGAATCTTCAAGATCATATTCCTTGTCTACCAGTGACAAATCATTCAAGAGTTTGGCAAACCTGTCATATAAATCAGTTAATGACTCATCAGCTTTTGAGTCAAAGTGCTCATACTCTTGAGTGAGTATAGTCTCCATGTTCTTCTTGATTGCATCAGTTCCCTGGCATCTTATCTCCAAAGTATCCCATATCTCCTTTGCAGTCTTGCAATGAATTACCCTGTTTGACATGGCATTATCAATGGCACTATGCAGCAAATGCCTTACCCTTGCATCCTTGGCAATAGATGAGATGTCTTCAGCTGTATACTCACTTTTCTCCTTTGGTATGGTCTTTGCTGGTTGATCAACAACTACAACAGAGAGCTCGGTTGGCTTATGTGGTCCTTCATTAATTCTGTCAAGGTATTCTGGATCTGTAGCTTCCAGAAACATGCCATCTTCACTTTTCATATGGGATACTCAGAAGGTCTCAGTATGGGAACCCTAATAGTCTCATATCGACTGTGGGGTTGAGTGTTTTGAGTTTCTTAGGTTTTGGTGGGCTTGGTTGGAGTTTGTGCTTCTTCAGACATGATTGTTTGGATCTTTACTGTATGTGTGTTAACAGAAAAGCTCCGATACCAATTGTTAGGTCACACAACACTATAGAAGAGGGTTGAATACAGTGTTTATACAATCAAATCGATTTAACACAAGTATGTAACAAAGATCAAGTATATTAAATAAACTCAGTTACAATATGAACTATTGTTCTCTCTCAGTAATGAATAAATATCACTAAGAGCTGCTAGGTTACAATGTATAATCTTCTCAATAATGATAACACATATAGTGTAAACCCTAAGTCTGTGTTTATATAGTACACAGTTACAAGATAACTTCTAATTGATATGGAATACAATTCTGTCTCCTAAAATATATCAATCAGATATCTTCAACAAGTCTTCCAGTCTTCTAACTCTTTCCATGCATATATTCTTTTGATTTAGTCTCGATCTTCTCCTGTAAATCAGCTTCCTTCCTTATATGAAAGTCTTCCCGCACTTAAGTTCTGATATGACCTTAAGTTCTGATATTAAGTTCGGACTTACATTAAGTCCTGATTCCAGTAAGTCCTGATTTGTCCTGTTGTTAGTTATGTAAACTAAACACAAATCATATTAGACATGACATCTCAAATATATCTAACAATAAAGTCTAGACCTTAGTGCCAAGACGAAAGAACAGATTAATTGTTGGCACAAAATGGGTGTTCAGAAATAAAACTGACAGTGATGGCATAATTATAAGAAACAAAGCAAGGCTGGTTGCTAAAGGTTACTCTCAACAGGAGGGTATTGACTATGATGAAACATTTGCTCCAGTTGCTAGATTGGAAGCCATAAGAATCTTTTTGGCTTATGCTGCTCACAAGAAATTTAAAGTCTTTAAAATGGATGTGAAAAGTGCTTTTCTCAATGGAGAATTGGAAGAAGAGGTATATGTCGAACAACCTCCAGGCTTTGTAGATCCAAAATTTCCAAATCATGTCTACAGGCTTGACAAAGCACTTTATGGCCTTAAGCAAAATCCAAAAGCATGGTATGAGACTTTAGCTCAATTCCTTCTGGAAAGTCGATTTACCAGAGGTACAATTGATAAAACACTGTTATACCTCAACCATGGAAAGGACTTACTTTTGGTACAGATATATGTTGATGATATCATCTTTGGTTCTACAAATGCCAAACTCTGTGAAAGGTTTGTAAAGCTAATGCAGTCAAGATATCAAATGAGTATGATGGGAGAACTTAGCTATTTTCTGGGACTTCAAGTCGAGAAAAATGAAGAAGGTACTTTCATAAAACAATCCAAGTACACCAGAAATTTACTCAAGAAATTTGGAATGCAAGACTGTTCAACTGCATCCACTCCCATGGCCACTGCAACCAAGTTAGATAAAGATACTGGAGCATCAGTAGATATTACTAACTACAGAGGTATGATTGCCTCTTTACTTTATTTAACTTCAAGTAGACCTGATATCAGGTATGCTACCTGTCTTTGTACAAGATTTCAGGTTGATCCAAGAGAACCTCATCTACTAGCTGTAAAAAGAATTTTCAAGTACCTCAATGGTACAGCTGATCTAGGATTGTGGTATCCTAGGGAATCAGATTTTAAGCTAATAGGTTACCCAGATGCAAATTTTGCAGGATGCAAAATAGACAGGAAAAGCACTAGTGGAAGCTGCCAATTTCTTGGAGGCAGATTGGTTTCTTAGTTTAGCAAGAAACAGAAATGAATTTCCACATCAACTGCAGAAGCAGAATATATTGCTGCAGGAAGCTGTTGTGCACAGATTCTTTGGATGAAGAATCAGTTACTGGACTATGGATTAGAATATTCAAAAAAACCTTTTTACTGTGATAATCAAAGTGTTATTGCAATGACAGGTAATCCAGTTCAACACTCAATGACAAAACACATCAGCATTAGGTACCATTTCATAAGGGAATATGTGATGGAAGGTACAATGGAATTGCATTTTGTTCCAACAAATCAACAACTAGAAGATATCTTCACAAAACCACTATGTGAAGTTACTTTTACAAGACTGGTAAATGAACTTGGAATGGTTTGAGGTACTTTCTCAAAATTTGTTTAGTTTTTGTTCTCATGCATCAGACTTTATGATCAGTGTTTACAAATTGTCTTATCTCAATGTAGTCTTTGCTTAAATTGTAATATATTAAATACTAATTGTTATCTGATGTGATTCTATATACCCTAATAGTGTTTTGAATGTTTTATGACTATTCACTCCAATGAGAATAATTTGTTAGATGCTGACTTAGTAGTCTTTAATAAACTACATATCACATGTTTGAATTAGTTGTTTATGTGGAAATCCATAACATAAGCAAACTCTGATTTTTATCTTAGCCAAATTTACTTTGTGTATCTTATTACTAAGTCACAAACTAGATTTTTGCTTCTTATCTGTCAAATTCTGATGTCAGTAAATCTTAAGGATGAACTACATGCTTGATAAGCCTTATTTATCTGGAAAAAATAAAAGAAAAGAAAATTGAAGTCATGTACACCTTTGAGATCTAGAGTAAATATGTGAATGGGAAGACCCAAGTGCATTGCTGGTATTAAGTTATATGCATTAGAAAAGTAAATAAATTTTTCTTGGTGACTTTTCACATTCTCTGATTACTAGAGAAATACTCTGATAATAACATAAATTCTGATAGCAGTTATGACTCATTTACACTGAGAAGCCACTATAAAAAGAATGTCAAAAGATGCATAAAATGAGCACAAACAGAGGTGGACTCTTGCATAAATTTATTCTATAGTAGACTTCATAATTAAAGACAGATTTTAAGCACATTTCTTAGTTATGCCTTATTTCTAAGATATACTGAAGTTTATCAGACTTTAATCATTATCTGATCATTTGCAAATGCACGCACTCTCACTCCATATGAATGATGAAAATTACTGTGGTGATTAAGTTGTTTTTGGCAAACAGTTAAGTATTATTTGCACAAATTCTGAGGACAAGTTCTAATGAAGGTTCTGGTGATTAAACTCTGAAGAAAACCAGTCAGTATTTGTGTGAAGAATCACAAATACACTCTTTCACTTTTTGAGTATAGAAGCCTTGTTCTAATGACCGTTAAATTCTGATAATAGTCAAGTTCTGATGCAAATCCTGATGGAAACTCTGATGCTTGCGTGGCATTATTTAATTACTTGGCTTATTTTTAGTATTTATTTTAACAGTTATATTTTGTCAAAAAATAATTAAGTGAGATAAAAACAGTGATAATCATTTGGTTTATGGGTTGCATGTTTGTTTTGGTAACAACATGTGAGCAATAATTACTGTACGTTTACCAGGCCCACTCATTACTTTTTGACTGTTTCCATGCTGCCAGGTGTAAAAAGACTGTTCTGCTTCACAAAATTGACCGTTGTCATGTGGAGTGTATAAATAAGAGAGTTAAAAGATTTTACAATCTTTTACCTACTATTTTTACTTTCTAATCTCTCTTATTCTCTCTCTCACTCTCTAATATTCTCTGACGGACTTTCTTACAGGCATTTTAATAAACACCTTGTGAACACACATTTTCTCACTTATTTCTTTACAGAATTGGCACCCAAAGATCTAATCTATGATGGAGCCAAGTTTGTTTCTAATAACTGCATGGCTATTCTTTCTAAGGACGGGGCTCCTTCAAAACTTCATTTCGTCCAAGACTTTCTTGCTCAAAGTGAAATAGGCTATGCACTGACCCAACCCCAGGTTCTCTCAGGCAACCAAATTCTGGAGTTTTGGCGGTCTGGTGTTTATGATGATGGTGGAAAAGTTGGGTCCCCAAGTATTATCTTTACAATAGGGGAGGATGAGCATGTGGTGACTTTGTCAACTGTTCGACAAGCACTACATTTGCCAGAAGATTGCACTTTCAATTCAACAGTTGAGGAGCCAGCTCTTCAACAAATGATGGCAAATTTGGGCTATGAAAAGTCTTTGGCAAAGCTGGGATAATTGAAGAGACCCCACATCAGGAGGGAGTGGAGTTTTTTCTTTGACTGTATTACAAAAGCGTTTGCCAACAAGTGCTCAAACTTTGCTGCTATACCCATAATGAGTCAGCAAATCAGGTATGCCCTTTTGAATCAAACACATTTTGATTATGCAAGTGTTGTTTTAGGGTTTATTGGTGATAGGATGAAAGAAGATAGCAATATAGTCTATTTTGCTAGATTTTGTCAACTTATTTATAATTTATGTTGTCCTGATACACCACACACCTTTAGTGAGTTGATTGAACCCTTTAAGCTACACAAAAGGGCTTTCACTAACTTATTATCTACTGATAATAAGAAGAATGTACTAAGACCCCTCCAAATTCCTCAATCAATCAAACAATTCTTAGTAAATTCTGATCCTCTCACATACAGTACCATATTTCCTGATGTAGCACCATCTCAACCTCCATCAGCACCTACAACCAATACTCAACTAGCTCAAACTTCTCAACCACAACCATAACCTACCATCAGAACTTATTTCCAGCCTGCACAATATTCTCAACCACAACCATCTGCTACAACATCTAGACCCAAACCTTCAAGAGCAAAATATATTCCTAAAACTCCACCAAGGAGAAGAAGGATGATTCTTAGGGATGAATCAGATGAAGAGGAGCAAGTCCAGGTTCATGCATCAGAACCTGTAATAGTTGAAGCTGAAAAAGAGGTTTCTCATAAGGAAACTGAAGCTGAAAATTCTGGTATTTTAAAGAGGAAAAGAACTTCAAGTTCTGATGCTGCTCAAGCAACACCTCCACCATCCAGGAGATCTAAGAAAATGAGAGCAGGAAGGTATATGGCACAACCTTACTCTGAGGATGCTAATAAAGCTGAGGAAGTGGATCAGGAATCTCTGATCTCATCAGGACCTATAGTGATTAAAGCTTTGCCACCTCCACCTCAAGCTAAAGATATTATTCCAGACACAGTGATTACACCTCCTGTCTCTCCTATCAAAGAAAATGTTCAAGTTAAAGATTCAGGATTAAGTCCTGAAATTGACATTCATAGGCTGATCATTCCATCTGTCCTGTTTCTGGAAGCACCACAAGGACAAGTGACAACTCCACCTATTTCTCCACTAAATGCTAAAGTTCCTCATACTCCAATTCTGGATGTGGAAACATATGAAGTTGTACCAGAATCTCCAACAGCCACACACACACTTGTGTTGCCAGAAGATGATGAGTTTCTTACAAGTTCTGGAGTCAGCTCCAGTTAACACACCATCTCATGTTCTTGGAAAGGAGGCACTGATTAAAAAGTTTGTTGAACAAGATGCTCTTGTTCCATGGGAAGAAACTCATAGAGGAGTTGAATGGACCAAGAAGTGGAATGAATCTGATTTCATTCCAAGCTCAAAAGTTCTGTCAGATCATATTATTAAAGCTGATGAGTTGATGGCAAACTCTGACTTCAAAGCTCAACTTAAAGTCACATCTCTCAGTACTAAAAGTCTTCAAGGTTAACACTCCATTACTCATGCTAAGGTTGATAAGCTACAGGAAAATATTGATAAGCTGGACCTGATGATTAAGCTGGACAAGAACAGGTTTATCAGACTATTCTTGAGAAAGTAGAGGCTATTGGGAAAGTTCAAGAAAAGCAATAGGCCCAATTGACTGAGGTCCTGCAGAATCAAGCCTCTCAACAAGCTCAACTGAATGAAATCCAATCTTCAGTAGAACTTCTTCTATCTCTACTCCTACTAGATAATTCCAAAAAGGGGGAGAAGGTAGTGAAGTCTAAATGCTTTACTAGTCAAGTACTGAAGAAAAAGGATGATAAAGAAGATGACCAGGGAAACCCTAGCAAGGGTCAAGGTCAAGGGCAAAGCAGCAAAGTTTCTTCAAGGAAACTAATTTCTGATTCTAGCAAATCTTCTACACAGAAGAAGACAAGTTCTGAAGCTGTAGATGGTCAAACTCTGAAAGCAAGTTCTGATGATCAAAGTCTGATATCAAGTTCTGATATTCTCATTCAAGGAGGAAGTAAAGACTCTCAGAAGTTTTTGCAAACTCCGAAGCTTAAGGGAAGGGAGACTATAGTCTATTACAAAGAACCCAAAATTTAGACACTTGATGAAGAAATTGCTAGAAGACTATTTCTCAAACATAATCCTGGAATGGATTTAGAGACTTTAAAGGAGGAAGAGGCTAGATTTGCAGCTGAGAAGAAAAATCTTAAGTTTAAAGCTTCTGATGAAAAGAAACCTCCAAGGCCTAAGGCAAAAGGCATTGTGATCAAGGAAAGCTCTGAGGCTTTAAAGCCCAAGACAAGATCACAAGTTGAAATTGATCCCAAGGCAAAAGGGAAAGGAAAGATTGATGAACCAGGAAAGCCACGGGAGATGAAGATTCCTCAAATCCTGGTGAAACCAGTGTGCAAAATGGTTCAAGTTTTTGATGATACAACTGCTGAAGATGAAACTATTGAAACTCTGAAAAGAAGGAAGATAACTGAAGAATCTAAGACAACCTCTGACATAGCTCAAGTTGTTCAGAGTGAAGAGCAGCAAGCTATAGAAGAAACAATAAATTCTAATCAAGTCATCAAGAAATCAACCTCTAACAGTGCTCAAGTTGATTTAAATAAATTGACAGTTATCGATAAGAGAAAACTCCTATGGAAGAATGTTAATCCATCAGATCCTAAGAAAAGTCAACTGTTATCTGATTTCATGACTGTTGGATTGAAAGCCAGCGAAGCAAGAGACAGAGCTGGATTAAGTTCTGAAGAAGCCAAGATCAAGACAGGAGTTGAAGTACTTAGAAGAGATCCATTCTTATTGACTGACAAACCTCTTGAAGAAGTTACACAGAAACACCTTGATAAGGTTAAATCTGTTCAAGTGGTACTGGATGCTCATGATAAAAGTATTGTCAAAGAAAAGCTGATTCCGTTTCTTGAAGATGGAAAAACATATAGAATGTCAGAATCAGATGTGCTGAACAAATATCTGAAAGAACTTCAATTCTTTCATTATCTTTTGGAGATAAAGTCTGAAATTACTAGGAGATGGTCAAATTTCATCATGAAGACCATAAGGGATAAAGCAAGAATTTCTGGATCAAGGGTTACAGAATTCATTCCAAATATAGTTGAAGATGATGGAAGTGAAATTCCAATGAAGAAGGATTCTGCTAAACTTAAGGTTATTCTGAAAGAGAAATGTTCGTGCTATAATGAAGACTCATCTCATCCAAGAGTAATCATACTTGGTGATTGATTGGAAAGAAATCACATCTCAGCACTTAGGACTACAATCTACCAGATTGGAAGTCAGGGTGAAGAAATGAAGCAAGTCAAAGATACATTAGCTCAAGTCCTGAGGAATGCAGAAGAGAAGCTGATATCAAACTTTGTCAAGAATCATTTTGGATTCAGATTGACTCGGTAAAATTGGTAAAAGCTACAAGGGCTGTAAGTTGTAGTTAGTTGTCTAAATAAACTCTTATTGCATTTGTACTTAAATATTTTTGACATCATCAAATCTATTAACTTGTATATTTTTCATAATTTACAAGTTGGGGGAGATTGTTAGATATATTTGTGATGTCATGTCTAATCTGTTGTGTTTAATTTCAGAACTTAATATCAGGACTTACTGGAAATCAGAAATTACTGAAGTCAGAGCTTATATCAGAACTTAAGGCCGTCATGATTTATATCAGGACTTAGTGCGTATACTTCAGATAAGGAAAAGAGCTGATTTACAGGAAAGGGTCGTGACTAAAATAATAGAAGATATGCATGAAGAGTTAGAAGACTAAAAGACTTGTAGAAGATAATATATGATTGATATATTTTATGTGGCACCCTCCAAACCCGGGTCAGAAGTTTGGGGTCCACACACACACCTTATTTATAATCTGCTTATAACAATAATGAAGACAATAATAATATGCAGTGACCCTACTTACCAAATATCACGGACCACAACAGGTTAAAGTATACACACAAGCCAAACACACCTACTTATATTACAAACGTTCAAATCCCAACTATTCAAACTCAGAACTGAGTATTAAACATTATTACAAACTTTTACAAACTCAAATTATCCCAAAAGAAGCCTACTAGCTTAACTCGATCAACCTGAACCCCTAGCTCTCGCGCTGGACTGGGGATCTGCGTTACCAACTGGTTCCTTCTTAACTGGAAAAGAACATAAACAACATCGCACAATTGAGCTAACTAGCTCAGCAAGTCATAATGATAAAACTGAGAATAATGATCATCAAATAAAAAGGGTTATGATATCGAGGGCACAATGAATTATGATTTAAAATTGGATATTATATTTTCATTTTAAAAACCAAGGTTAGGCTACTGATCAGTCACGCACTGACCCCGAGCAAAGCAAACAGCACTGTTCTAACTATTGGATCCAAGGCACACATTGGCCTAACTTGACCATTATATGGTCTGACCACGAATCTGGTCCACAATTTTATAAAAATAATACAATTCTAACATAATAACAGAATAAACAGTAATAAGAAATAAACAAAATCATTAACAATATTGGACGTTCAATAATGAAATGGTTTCAATCTACATAAGGATCAATATGGCATTTTCAAAGCTTGGATGTTAGGTAATGAAAGAATTGGATAATAAAGGAATCAATGTTTCGGGGTTACCAGGAATTGGTCTTTCAAATCATAAGGTACAATGGTTTGAGTATATAAGTAATTCAGTTCAGTGTTTGGTATTTAGTTTGTATGTATTTGTGGAGTAGTATCGTATATTTGTGGTTCGTATTTGGGTATACAACCATCAATGGTTTAGAACGAATAAAGTTTACGGCTCAAGATCAATAACTGGAATCAGGGTTTTGGGTTCAGTGCTTCAAATCACTTGCAATATAGAACAGGACTATCAATCCACTACAATATATCTTGAGAAAGTTCAGAACACTTTCCTGGTATTAGCTTGCTATACTTCTCTAACTTTCAATCACAATCGTCTACTCCTAAACTATCTGTTTCCTTTTCCTACGCCTTGCCTCTTCTGCTCACATATCATAAGCATTTATCAATATTTAACTCATACGATTCTATTCGAAACACACTTCTATCTACCCTTCGTTTTACCCAAATCCGATTAACGGATTGAAAGTTATACTATAAACAAGTAAAAATCGAATATATAGACCGAAAGTTAACCAACAAGTCACATATAGCACATAACACGTCAAATAATCAATGATATATCATTTATAAAGAAGTCTCGGGTCATAAACAGGCTTTCGAGTATTTAAAATGATTTTTAAAACATTTTTCGGAATTAAAACGGGTCGTTGGGTCAATTTCGGAGTAATAAACAGGGTTCGGTTAGCCAAATCTGGCTGCAAAACAATTTTACAATATTTATCGAGCCTTGAAAATAATTTAAAATAATATTTTAAAGCTCGAAACTATTTTTCGGAATTTTTAAATCATTTTTAAATAATTAAACCTAATTAAATAATTAATTAAAATCAATTAATAATTAATTAAATCAATTAATCAATTAATTTTCAAATTAATTAACCAATTAATCAATTAATTATTAACTAAAATTTATTAACTAATTAATTCAGATTTATTTTTGAATTAAAAATAATTTTTGGAATTAAAATAATAATTTTTGGAATTTTCAAAAATTAAAAATGAATTTTCATAATTAAAATAAATAGAAAATATGATTTTTGAATATTTTTAAAACAGGATTCCTAAATTTGCAAACTCTGGAAAGTTCAGGGGCTGAACTTCATCGTCCCAAATAATTGAGGTACTAAACTGTAATTTTACAGTTTCAGTCGCCGGAAAACACAGGGGTGGCCGGAGAACACGATTTCGACACCCTCACCTTACCAACTGCTCCAGATATACTCTACACAACACCAGGAACCTATTCATGCAATCAAAACACATCAATCATCCATGTCCTGGCCGGAAAATGGCCAAGAACATTGCCGGTTTCCGACGAAACATCGAAAACTTCAAAACACAACTCCCTTCAATTCAGACATCCTCTGTTAACGAGCTATATATCAATCGATTGCAAATTTCATAAGGAACACAACCCACTATAAATCAACAGCTAATAACCCTTCAATCAAAAAGCCCCAAATTTCAATTGAAAACATTCATACGGGTTATAAACCCTAATTTTAAAATTCGAAGATTAAACTCAATTTTGAACATGTTATTGAAATCCAAATCAGACATATGATATATGAAAATCATCATGAAAACAAGCTCTACAACATGCAATCATCAAATCATTCAAACAATCATCCGTACAAAAATTCATATTTTTAATAAAAGTAATTCGAAAATAAACAAATTTCCAGAAAATAAACCTTGATTTCTGCAGGTATATGGTTCACAGAATCTGATAGTACACCTCAAGACCTTCGTTTTGAGTACTCGAGCTTTTCAAACGGACTCCGGTAACACCTCCAATTGTTGGTTTGATTCTCAGAAAGGTTTATGAATATAAGTATTTTCTCTGGAAAATTTTATAATTACTGACTGCAAATGATTTTTGATACGGAATAAAATACGATAAAGGCTATTTATAATTACGGAAAATTAGTACCCCGTTGGATCATTCCAGATACAAAATGGTACGTTTATTTATAAAACTGATCTAAACGGTACCGGTTTTCGGGATAAATATCCAAATCAATACAATTTGTACTGCGGTCTTAGTCTCAGCGCCTGATTACACGTATTACGAGGTGATAATTGTGATTAATTGTGATAGTTTAATAAAAAGATCCCGTTTATCGAAAATACGAGTTTTATTGATTTACCGAAATAAATAACGTATGGAAAATATTGCGCCGGGACCCGCGCAGGACAAACCGTACGCCGGATCGAAAAAGTCGAAACATGGAAAATGCTCAGAATATTGTAATTAGGTTAGGAATGAGTTCTCGGAAGAGTTTTGGGTTATAAAAACGTAAAAACGGATGACGTCGATTGGTTCCCGTTGGTATAAAATAGTTTTTAAATACTCGGAAAAAGATTTTATAAAATCCATATATTTCCTATAAAATCATAAATCATCATAAAAATAAATAGGAAGATATGACAATTATCTATATTTTATTTTGGACATATAAAAATTAAAATACTCAATTAAAATTATTTTTAAACATCCAAACACATTTAACACTTAGCAATTAATTCACAGAATAGATACTGAACATACATAATAATTATCCATTAGCAAAAATAATTACACGATATATCCCGGATATTACATCCTTCCCCCCTTAAAAGGATTCTGTCCTCAGAATCTCCCAAGAAAATAGATGAGGGTACTTTTCTCTCATATCACTTTCTAACTCCCAGGTTGACTCTTCAACCTTTGGGTTTCTCCACAATACTCTTACTAACTTTACCACTTTATTTCTTAATACTTTCTCTGTTTTCTCTAGAATTTCTATCGGACTCTCTACATATGACAAATCTTCCTGAAGCTCTATTGGTTCATATTTTATTACATGCCTGGAGTCTAGATTATACTTCTTAAGCATTGATACGTGAAAAACATTGTGAATGTGCTCCATGTGCGGAGGTAACGCCAACTCGTAAGCTACTTTGCCAACGCGCTTTAGAATCCCAAAAGGTCCGACATATCTTGGGATCAACTTTCCTTTCTTTCCAAATCTCGTTAATCCTTTCCACGGTGATACTTTCAGTACTACTAAGCTTCCTTTTTCGAATTCCATATCTTTCCTTGATTGATCTGCATATTTCCTTTGACGGTTTTGTGCTGCTATCAATCTCTTTCGGATAACTTCAACAACTTCCTTTGTCTGCTGCACTAATTCAGGTCCAAGTATTTTGCGTTCTCCTACTTCGTCCCAATACACTGGAGATCTGCATTTGCGTCCATAAAGGGCTTCATAGGGTGGCATCCTAATACTAGCGTGATAACTGTTGTTGTAAGAAAATTCTACCAGAGGTAAATGCTCATCCCAACTTCCTTTGAAATCAATAGCACAAACACGTAACCTATCGTCAATTGTCTGAATCGTTCTTTCACTCTGGCAGTCCGTCTGTGGATGGTAAGCTGTACTCATATTCAGTCTCGTTCCCAAACATTCTTGAAAACTCTTCCAAAATCTTGAATTAAATCTTGGATCTCGATCAGATACAATAGATACAGGATCTCCATGACGGACTACAATTTCCTTCAGATACATATGCACTAACTTGTCAAGCGAAAATCTTTCATTTATAGGTAGAAAATGAGCTGACTTGGTAAGTCTATCCACTATAACCCAAATGGCATCATGATTAGCCCTTGTCCTTGGTAATCCAACTATGAAATCCATGGAAATATGTTCCCACTTCCATTCTGGAATCTCTAATGGCTGTAGCAATCCACTTGGTCTCTGATGCTCTGCTTTAACTCTCTGACATGTATAATAGCTGCTAACCCATTCCGCAATTTCCCTCTTCATATCTGGCCACGAATAATTTTCCTTTAAAACTCTGTACATTTTGGTACTCCCTGGATGGATTGAATACCTTGAACTATGAGCTTCCTGTAAAATTTCATTCTTCAGCTCTGTCACTGGTGTAATCCAAATTCTAGAAGAAAACCTAAGAATACCTTGATCGTCCTTTTACGTGCACAATTCTTCACCTACCAAACGATTTATGTCCTGATCCATTACTTCTTCTTGACACTTCTTTATCTTCTCTAACAACTCCGGCTGGAAAGTCATACTATACAATTTTGCTTCATCAGGCTTGCAAACTCTAATCTCCAATTCCAATTTCTGGAATTCCTTATATATTTCTTCGGGTACTGATAACACATTTAACTTTTCCTTCCGACTCAACGCGTCTGCTACAACGTTCGCTTTACCGGGATGATAATTAATCGTGCAGTCGTAATCCTTGATTAATTCTAACCATCTCCTTTGCCTTATATTAAGCTCCTTCTGTGTGAATATGTACTTCAAGCTTTTGTGATCCGTGTAAATCTTGCACTTTTCTCCATATAGATAATGTCTCCAAATCTTCAAAGCGAAAACTATGGCTGCTAGCTCCAAATCATGAGTGGGATATTTTTGTTCGTGTGGTTTCAATTGCCTGGACGCATACGCAATCACCTTATCGTGCTGCATCAGAACACATCCTAGTCCTTTATGAGAAGCATCGCTATAAATTACGAAATTACCTTGATCATCAGGAAGTGACAAAACAGGTGTCGTGATTAATCTTTGCTTCAATTCCTGAAAAATTTCTACGCATTTATCGTTCCATATAAACTTTTCATTCTTCCGTGTAAGCTTTGTCAATGGTGTTGCAATCCTTGAGAAATTTTGAACGAATCGACGATAATATGCCGCTAATCCCAAGAAACTTCTTATCTCTGTTGGTGTTCTCGGTCTTTCCCAATTTGTAATTGCCTCAATCTTTGCTGGGTCCACTTTGATCCCTTCATTACTGACTATGTGTCCTAAGAACTGAACTTCCTATAGCCAAAACTCACACTTCAAAAATTTAGCATATAACTTCTTTTTCCTTAAAATCTCCAAAGCTGTTCTCAAATGTTCCGCATGATCCTCTTCCGTCTTTGAATAAATCAAAATATCGTCTATAAACACAATAACGAACTTATCCAAATATTCCTTGAAAATTCTATTCATTAGGTCCATGAACACTGTCGGGGCATTTGTTAATCCAAAAGACATCACTAAAAATTTGTAATGTCCATATCTTGTTCTGAAAGCTATCTTGGGTATATCCTCTGACTTAATCTTTAGTTAATGATATCCCGATCTTAAATCAATCTTGGAGAAGTACTTGGCTCCCTTCAATTGGTCAAACAGATCGTCAATTATTGGTAACAGATACTTGTTCTTGATTGTAAGCTTGTTGAGCTCCCTATAGTCGATGCACAGTCTCATGCTTTCATCCTTCTTTTTAACAAATAGCACTGGTGCACCCCACGGGGATACACTAGGTCTGATTACTCCTTTCTCTAATAACTCTTGCAATTGCTTCGCTAGCTCTTTCATCTCAATGGGCGCCATTCTATAAGGGGCCTTGGATACCGGTTCTGTTTCAGGTGCTAAGTCGATTGTAAACTCAATTTCTCTGTCTGGAGGAAGTCCTGGTAACTCATTGTGAAACACGTCTGGAAATTCATTGACTACTGGAATATCTTCAAATTTTGCTTGCTCCCGAATTCTGTCAATCACATATGCCACGAAATGCTCGCATCCTGGCCGTAGTAACTTCTTGGCTTGAATCATCGTTAAGAACTTCTTTACTTGCTTCTGGCCCTTGAACATTACTATCCTTTCGTCTGATATTTTCACCATTACCTTCTTATTTCGACAATCTATTTGGGCATCGTGCTTAGATAATCAGTCCATTCCTAAGATAACGTCAAATTCTCCTAGATTAAATGGTATTAAATCTACACAAAACTTACTACCAGAAATCTCAATCTTAAAATTCCCGCAAACTTGATTAACAGATACTCGTTCTTGATTTACTAATTCCACAGTCATTATTTCATTTAAATACTCAACTGGATAATTTAACTTACTAACAAAATCTTGTGAAATAAACGATCGAGTTGCTCCCGAATCTATTAACACTTTGGCACGTAAAGAATTCACATTAAGCGTACCTGCCACGACATCAGTATCCTGGATAGCATCCTTCACAGACATGTCAAAAACTCTAGCCCTTGGAGTCACATTCACTGCTGGGGTAGATCCCGTAATCCTCAATGCATTACTGACTGGGGATGGTGTCTTGCGATCCCTGGCTATATGTCCTGGCTTCCTACATTTAAAGCACGTAAATCCAATGGCTGAAACCTTCACTGCTAGATTTCGGATAGGCTGATCCTTATTTGCTGGTTCTTTTGCTAGCTGATTTCGGCACTCCCTTGAATAATGTCCTTTCTGATTGCACTTGAAACAAACCACATTCAACTTAGTACAAACTCCTCCATATTTCTTCCCACATACCTGACAATCTGGAAAAGTTAACCTTAACTGATTTGGCTGAATTGTATTAACTGGACGGTTGCCCTGGCCTCCGTCGCCTGCATTATGTCTCCTGAAATTAAAATTTCTCCCTGGCTGAAACTTGCCCTTCTTAATATTTGGAAACTTCCCTGGTTGTGACTGACCTTCATTCCCTTCAAATTTCCTTTTCTTATTTTCTTTTTCCTTCTGTGACATCTCACTCTCTGTCTCTGCAATCATAGCCTTCTGTACAACTCCTGCATAGGTATCCAATTCAAAAATGGCTACCTTCCCTCTGATCCATGGCTTCAAACCTTGTTGGAATCTCTGGGGTTAAAATATGGATCGTTTATATATCTACACAACCCTAAAGAGGGAAGGCGAGGGAAGGTGCATGCATTTTCGTATTAATTAATATGGTTATTTTTTGCATGTAGTAAGCAATAGACAAAATCAAATTCATTATTTTAAATGAAATCATCTCTATAACCTCATACTAATTATACATCATAATCTCAGAAAACATTATTTTATAATGCTATCATACACAATCAGATTTAAATCAGAATATTTTACCTCTTACAATAGCTTTCTGGTCACCGGAAGTCTCAACTCACCCTTGCCCTATTATCCATAACGCTCTCCAAGCTCCTTTGGATATTCTTTGGCTGGATGCAGGAGTCCTCACACGGTCTCTTCCATATCGCTATTCTTCAAGATATTATTTTTCTGAACCAATTCTGATTGTATATGATACTTATAAAATAATATGTTTCTATTATTATGATATATTCCTAGTAGAGTTTATAGAGAGTGAAGAAGTTTAGCTAGACATATTCAGAGAGAGAGAGAGAATTGAACTTCAGAAATTTTCAGATGTCCTTTCCATTTCATGTATGGACTTATTTATAGTAGTCTTTCTATATGGTTACAGATTACCGGGATAACCGGTTTCTTTTACATAATTACTAATAATTCAGGAATCTTTTCTTTTCTTTGTCTGCCATTTCTTCTTTTGTCGTCTCTTCATATTTTCTTCATCTTTATCTTTTGTGTCTGCCATGATATCTTGCAGGATCTGTCATCTTTTTCCAGGGAATCTGCTTTTTCTTTTCTTCTTTCTTCATCTTTGTCTGCCATGATATTTTTGGAATCTCCTGGTAATATAACTTTTTGGTTTTCACCATTCAATTTGCAGTGTTCTGGTGTATTACACCATTTTTGTATTATGCAAAGGGATCAGAATTCATCCCTTTGTTATCATCTTTTAGACTGATAATTGGTCTCTTTCGAGGACCTGTTATTCTTTGATAATATTCAGTAGTATGTTTTGCATGATTATATTTCAGGTTTTCTATTTTATCAAGCATTATCTCTAATGCCATAGTTCCTGAATTTTGTATAATATTATCATAATATAAGGTTATTATACTTTCGGTGAAACCTCCACCATGGCTTTCAGAAATAATTATAGCTTTCCGAGCTCGTAGTATATCTTGTATTTTGGACCTGAGGGTAGCTAATCCAATGGCTCATTTTTCACATAACCATTCCTGGAATTTGTTAATATCACAGGGATTTGACAATTTCAAGCTTTTGGTTTCTCCCACAATATCTGCCATATTCCTTCCCAATTTAAATAGTTGACATATTATTATGGGTTTTCCAACTAGATCGGTTGATGCATCAAAAACTTGTATTCCATATGAGCCTGCTCCCATTTCCCGTATCATAGCTTCCACGGATTTGACAATTATACTTGGTAGCTTTGATATACAATACATGGTTTCATTTGTTAAGATCTTGTCAACAAAACCATGTATAAACAGGTTATAGACTATGTCAGGTTTTGCATTTTCACAACAAATATATCTGGGATATTTTGTAGATTTTGTCAGTCTGCAAACATCAGGGTTAGATTTATAATCATAATATTTCATCATTTGCTCATATGTTTTCACTATCTCAGGTGAGTGTTTCAGCCTATCACTCATTGATAAATTTGACAGAGTAGTTGATATGTTGGTTGAAGGTGATGGCATGGTTACAAGCTTTGATGAAAATGTTATAGGTTTTATTGTAGGGATTGCAACTGAAGCTTGTAGAGTTGTTTTGTCTTTTATAGCTTCCATAATTTGTTTCAGAAAATGTTGGTTCTCCTGAACCAGGGTTTCTATCTCTTTTTGGAGTTTGGTGATTTTCTCATTATTGGTTGAGATATGAGAAGTGACATCAGTGATATATTTCTCAAAATTTTCCATATCCTGCTAAGAGCAACAAACAATTAAATTTTCCCTTTACAAAAACAAAATGCATGACATTCAATGGCATTTAATTTTCTAATAATTGATATTAATAATTCATCAATATTCCTTCTATTAGGAGTGAAATAATAACCAATGTGTTTTTCTATTTCTAGAAATCCTTTGTATGCTTCTTCTAGTTTTTCTGTATTATTTTCATCTAATCCTTCAAGAGCAAAATTTTTTATAAATTCTACAGCTTCTGAAGTAGTAGTCCATATTATTAAAGATCCCGATATGATTTTCCATGGTTGAGCTTGTCTTCTTTTATATTCTATTTTCATTATTTATTTTCTCTGCTAAGATAGTCAGCTAACACATTTTTTGTTCCTGATATATTTTTTATTACAAAATCATAACAACAGAAAAAAGATTGCCATTTTCTTCTTTTATTTAATTCTGGTAATAATTCTATTTTATTAGTAATAAAGGCTTTTACTTGAGTATTATCTGTTCTTACTACAAATTTAACAGGTAATAAATGATAATGAAACTTTTTAATCCCATATTTTACAGCTAATAGTTCTTTTTCATTTATGTGGTAGTTTGATTCATTAGGTTTCCAAGTTCCTCCTGCATATCCACATATATGTGTATTTTCTTTATCTATGTCATCCTTCTCATATGCTATTAGGACTGCTCCCCATCCTATATCACTAGCATCAGTATATAATTCTAAATGATCTGTTTCTATGGGTATTCTATGTTTTGGTAAATCTTTCACCTTTTCCTTAAGAATTTTTATACAGTTTTCATGTTCTTTTGTCCATCCAAAAGGTTTATTTTTTGTTAGTTCCTGTAATGGTTTTCTTAATTTAGGTAAGTCTTTAATATGATCTGAGGCATAATTTATTATTCCTAAAAATTGTTGTACCTCTTTTTTATTTTCTAATTTGTCCTTAAAATTTACAATCTTTGTTACTATATGGTCTTGTAATTGTATACCTTCTTTATCTATTTTGTATCCTAAATATTCTATCTTATTCTTAAATATTTCAGATTTCTTTTCAGACAGTAATATTCCATGCTGGTCTATTGTTTTTATAAATTGCTCTAAATGTTTTATATGTTCTTCTAGAGTTTCACTATATATTAATATATCGTCTACATATACTATACAGAAATCTTTTAATTTCCTAAAGATTTGGTCCATTCTTCGTTGAAATATTCGTGGCGCATTTTTTAATCCAAAGGGTAATACTATCCATTCATAATGTCCTTGCGGAGCACTAAAGGCTGTTAAAGGTCTTGATTCTTTGGTTAATTTTATTTGCCAAAATCCACTTTTACAATCAAATTTACTAAACCATTTCTTATTTCCTAGTCTATTTATAAGATTTCTTTTGTATGGTAAGAAATATCCATCAAATATAGTTTTCTTATTTAATTCTCTATAGTCTATTACCATACGGGCTTTTCCCCTTTTCTGTTCATTATGTTTTCTTACAAGGAAAGCCGGGCTACTATGTGGACTTTTACTTTCTTGTATTAATTTTAGTTTTAATAATTCATTGATTTGATTATCAAATTCTTTTTGGTCCGAAGGGCTATACCTTATAGGTTTAGATCTTATTATATCATTAGGGTTTAATAATTTTATTTCAGCATATATCTTTTCCTTATCCCATAACCTCATAGGATTTTCTCCGAAGTTGGATTTTAATAAATTATTATATTTTTTAGTTAATTCTTGTAGATTATTATTTCTTTCTATTTTTAGATTGTTTATTCTTATAGTATTTATAGTACTTATTGGCATAATTCTTTTTAATACTATCCACTTATTACACGGAGTTTGTAATGATAGGGTATTTGAAGTTACTATATGTGTTTTAAAATAATCTAAAAAGTTATTTCCTAATAATATAGATTGCTTCATCTTATTCTGATATACAATAGGTAAACTGAATAATGTTTTATTTAGCTTTATTCTCATGTTTTTTGCTATTACATCTAATTCCTTCTTTTGTTCATTAAATCCTGATACCCTAGTTCTATGTGCATTAGATTTTTCCCATCTATATGAAGCTAAAACTTCCTTTTTTACTAGACATAGATCTGCTCCACTATCTATAAATATTTTTTGTTTTAGGAATTTATATTTTTTATATTCTACATCTGCTTCTATGTATATTGCTACCATTCCTCCCAATTGCTTTCACTAGATGATTCATAATTTATAAAGTTTATTTCATTATCAGTTTCACTAATATAAAACTCTTCATATTCATACCATCTATTGTCATCTTCTTTAATTTGTTCTATATCCATTATGAATTGTGATGTATTTATATATTTTACTTTCTTTTCTTTCAGTTTAGGACATTTATTAGCATAATGTCCTTTTTCATTACAATTCCAACATTTACATTCACTTATATCTTTCTTTTTAAAAGGTTTTCTTCTAAACTTTCTCTTATTTTTATATCTTCTCCTATTTTCTGGTGTATTTCTAAATTTCCTAAATCTTTTTCTCTTATATCTGTTGTATTTATAAGGATAATTATTTCTATTTTGTTTGCTTCTGTACTTATCATATGATTTTTTCTTATTATACCTCTTCTTATAGTTCCTATAGGGTTTTTTATCTTCACATCCAAATACTAATCTTCTTTCAGTGAATCCACATATTTCTCTTAATCCTAGTTTTTTATCCTTTTTAACCTTCTGTTGTACCCTATATTCTTCACATTTTCTCATTAGATATCCTCTTAGTACTCTTATTTTTTCACCCAGAGTGTTCTCACGAGGTTCTAACTTATTATATTCCTTAGTTATCTCAGTATTATAAGGTTCTGGTAAATGATCATAATATAATTGTTGATATATATGTCCTTCTTCGGGTAAGAATCTAGCTTCATAAAAGAATTTAGTAAAACTTATAGTATATTCTGGTAACTTGTTAATTTTACAGCATTTCATGTTATTTAGATTCATTATTATTTCTATTTTTCTTTCTATTAAAACTTGGTCTCTAGCTACTATCCAAGGTTCTCCTAAGAATTCTCTTTTTAATATCATATCAAATATTTGTAACATTGATTTCCAATCCGTTGCATACCTTAGTACTTCAGTTTTTAACTGATATTCTATGGATTCTATCCAATATGCTACCTTTCCAATTAACATTTTTGAGATCAAGTTATAAGTATATTCTAACTCATCTGTATGAGTAGAATTCATTAATGCTATATACATTCCTAAATTCCAATCAGTAATTCTCCTGCTAATTTCTTGTTCTTCATATACATTATCTATGTCTAAAAAGTATCCATTCAAGTTTACGCCTTGTGACATTGATCCTATAAATTCTTTAAATTCATTATGTTGTCCTATTGGTATGTGTTTTGGTATCGTGTTCCTATATCTTGTTATAACTTCCATATTATGGTCGGTTACTTCTTCTTCTGGGTAGTTATCCATTTCCTCATTTTTTATTCCTTCAGTTTCTATATCAGTATAATTATCTTTATCTTCTTGGTCACTATTCGATTCTTGTTTTATTACTGCATTTACATTTTTCATTCTTTCTAAAGCTTCTATTATATTTTTATTTTCTATTTCCATTTCAGAATTTTCCTCATAACTACTGTTATATTCTTCTATTATATTCACCGTTTTTCCTAAATTATCTTGTTCCAATTCACTAGTACTTGTATTATTATTTGTAGATACAGTACTAGAAACTTCACTTGTATCTTCTTTTTTTCCTTTTAACTTATTTAATTGCCTTTTCAATATTTCTATTTCTTTTTTATTTTCTTCTGTTTTTTCATTTAATTCCTTTTTTGTTTGTCTTAAATCTCTTTTTACATCTTTTAGTTCCTTTTTAGTTTCTTTATATTTATTTTTATATTTTTTATATTTTTCTAACCATTCTTCATTAGTATTTAATCGTAATTTTTTATTCTCCGTCCTTATTTCTTCTATTTCTTCCTTTTGTTGTTCTAATTTTGACTTTAAATATTCTATCACAGTTGTATCAATCTTAAACTCAGCTTTGCTTTCACTAGTTGTTTCCTTTTTTAATGGTTCATACTTATATTTTTCTCTTTCTAAAATTTCTTTTCCATGATTCTTTAAAAATGTTATCACGTTATATTCTTTTTGTTCTTTAGTTTCCATTAGAACTTTCCTTTTTTACTAAGTTGTCCCAAATTATCTAATACCTTTCCTATTGGTTCAGATATATTAGGTTTCATTTTACTTATATCTATCATCATTGGCTCATTAACTCTTCTCCATGCATTTATGGCTTTTAGTTCTGGCTTATTTGTAATTTCTTTTTCTGGTATAATTTTTTGTTTTCCTTCTTCTAATTTTATTAACTTGTCTAGTATCATTTTTAAAGTAGGTATTTCAGAATTATTCCATAAGCTTGTTAACTCTTCTCTTATTATTTGTCTCAAATTTTCTTGATTATCTTGTTTTTCTACCAATCTCATTATTGCATTTAGTTTTTCCTTAACTATTATTTCTTCCCATAAATTTTTTATAAATTCTGAGTCTGACATTTTATTATTTGTTGATTCGCCTCTTCCAACCATTTCCAACATCTATCCAATATTTACTAGTATTTTTACTCTGTTCTTCTAATTTCTTAATATCATTTTCTAACTTTGTTTGTCTTTCCTTATATTCTAAATATTTTATTTGTGAATCTATTTCGCTTTCTAACATACTCTGTATTTTCTTTAACTTTTCTTTCTTATTCCTTAATTTTTCTTGTATATTCATAGTTTTTCTATAAATCTTTCTTTTCCTTGATCTACTATCTTTATTCCATTATTATTAATTTTATAATTTATCATTTTTAAGAAGTCGCTTCCTAATAATAATTCACTCGAACTATCATATTCTATTACTCCTATATTTATATTATATTCCAAGTCTAATATTTTAAACTTTAAATTAGTACATTTAGTAATAAATATTTCTCTATCATTTTCTGCATATCTGTAAGTCTGAGGTTCTATCCACTTACAATTTTCTTCATTTACCTTGCTTATATGAATAAAACTTTTGGTAGCTCCTGTATTAATTTCTGCTATACAGTCTCTTGTTATTGTTTCGTCAAATATTATTATTTTTATTTTCAAACTATCAGTATCTATTTTTATTAAATCTATCTTTCTACTCGTCATACTCATTGATCTAATTAATCTTATAGGATTTTGTTCTTTTCTAAAACTTAATCTAGATCCTTCTAATATTGGTTTAATTCTTTGCCTTGGAATCATTTGTCTATTACTAAAATCTATTGTAATTTCTTCTGGGATTGTTATTTGAGATTCTTCTTTATGTTCAATTTTTTCTAATATATCATTATATAACTTTGGTACTATTATTCCTAATTCCGTTTGTTTTTTTACGTGATGGTTTCCAGTCATAGCATAAACCATTTTGGTTTCTATACTAATAACTTTACTTCCTTTTTGCATTTTTATTCCATCTAACTTATAGTATAATGTTAAAGATCTTTCTTTATTTTCATCCCTTAGTGATATACTAAAATCGGGTTGTATTATAAATTTTAATTTCTGATATATCAAGTTTCCTTTTATTACTGCTATTAATGAATCTTGTATATTTCCTATTATTCTATCATCCAATACATATATCTGTATAGGAGTATCGATATTTTTCTGAAAATATGCTTTTATTGTAAATTCTATTGCTCCAAAATATATGTTTTTTAGTTTATTTGCTTCCTTTTGTTTTAATTTGGATAATTCTCTTTTTATTAATCCATCTGTTATTAAATTTATTCTTGTTTTTCCATTTATTGTATCTATATCTATTACATTCTCATGTTTTTGGGCTATATACCTAACTTCCTTATTTCTTTCAAAATATGATGTCTTGAATATCTTTTTTATTGTTAATTCTTCTGTTTCACTTTGAATTTGATTATATATATCTGGTTTAAAACTTAGGGTTTGTGATGTTCCTCCTTCGTATTCATCCATTTGATAATACATATCTTGTTTTTCACTTATTTCTTCTAATGACATTTTATCCATCTGTATTTTATCCAGTTATATTATTTGTTAAAATTATTCTTTTAAGTCCTTGTATTCTTAGTTTATCATTTCTAAATGTTATTATCATATTTCCAAGTTGTTGGTAAATTCTCATAATTTCTTCGTTATTCTCTCTTGTCCATGTTATTTTATTTTTTCTTTCTAGTAATTTTTCCAGATCTATTTCTAATTTTTCTTGATTTTTTATTAATTGCTTTAGTTTTCTATTATTTCTAGTTATTGCATTTGGATCTGTCCAATTCATTTTTTAATTTTTTGTTTTAAATCGTCTATTAATCTATATTGTTCAGTTAATACTTCTTTTAAGTCTTTTATTTCGATTTCTAAATTAGTTTCTTTAATAAATTTTCCTCGTTTTAATAAAAGTTTTTCTTCCTCTAGTCTCCTAATTTTTTCATCTCTTTCTTCCAACATTGTTTGTAATATAGCTATAATATCTAATTTTTCATTTATTATTTGCATGCTTATCTTACAACTTTCAATATGTTGATTTATTAGCCTATTATATGTTGGTTCTTTATCAGCTATATACTGAATTGATCGTATCCTTAAATCTTCCATAAGTCAGATTAATTGTCTGTATAAAATTTTCTTACACATCTGTTGTGTTACTTTGTTTTCTACCATAAATAAAATTAATAGAGTTGCTATTATTTTAGATTTATATCTTTTATTCTTTTCTCTATTTATTCTTGTCGGAGGTCTCATTTAACTATCAAATTTTATTTCCTTTTTACTATTCATTAGTTACTATTCACTGTTTACTATTCACGGCTACTTTTGCTACAGTGTTTTACTGTTCATTTTCCGCCAATTACTAGCTCTGATACCAATTTCTGGGGTTAAAATATGGATCGTTTATATATCTACACAACCCTAAAGAGGGAAGGCGAGGGAAGGTGCATGCATTTTCGTATTAATTAATATGGTTATTTTTTGCATGTAGTAAGCAATAGACAAAATCAAATTCATTATTTTAAATGAAATCATCTCTATAACCTCATACTAATTATACATCATAATCTCAGAAAACATTATTTTATAATGCTATCATACACAATCAGATTTAAATCAGAATATTTTACCTCTTACAATAGCTTTCTGGTCACCGGAAGTCTCAACTCACCCTTGCCCTATTATCCATAACGCTCTCCAAGCTCCTTTGGATATTCTTTGGCTGGATGCAGGAGTCCTCACACGGTCTCTTCCATATCGCTATTCTTCAAGATATTATTTTTCTGAACCAATTCTGATTGTATATAATACTTATAAAATAATCTGTTTCTATTATTATGATATATTCCTAGTAAAGTTTATAGAGAGTGAAGAAGTTTAGCCAGACATATTCAGAGAGAGAGAGAGAATTGAACTTCAGAAATTTTCAGATGTCCTTTCCATTTCATGTATGGACTTATTTATAGTAGTCTTTCTATATGGTTACAGAGTTTTTTCGAATAACTGTGTTCATTACAACGTATAAAATTCATGTGTATTAACTCCACGAATCCGGGTTTGATTATACAATCACTCATTTTAATTTATTATTATACTTCCGATAATATGTATTATAATTTGATATTTAGTGAGTTGTTGTGATAATTATTAAGTCATACAAATTAAGTTCATTAGGTTTCCTTGTTCCATTGAGATTTGTGTTCTAGGATCTTAATCTTTTGTTGTAGTCGAGTCTTTTGGTGGGCGTAGATGATTTTTAGATTTTTCTACAATATATCAACAACTTGTGCTACTGTGCATGCGAGTGTGTTCATTGAGTCTAGTCTTTTTCTTTTGCTTCATAATTTAGAACTTGTACTTATACAAATTTTGGTCGGTGACATTAGAGATCTATTTCAAAATTATTAGAATAGTTTTTGGGATTATTAATTATGAACATATATGGAAAAGTTTATTTTAATTGAACATTGAGTTCTCTTTGGCTGCGTTTATATAGGTATGTATAGAAATGTTATAAACTCAGTTCTTATCATTTCTTTAATTTGTTGCATGCTTTTGAAACTTGACTTGTCCAGTTTCTTTACTTATCTTGAATGACGTCAATCTGTATTAATTGTATTTATATTTAGTATCTGCAACTTTATTGTTCCCTTTATATTATATTTAATCATGCCATTATTGTATCTTTCAATTAGTATATAATATTTTGATTTACTTTATTCAAAATTTTTGCAACTCATTTTCTTTCATTCATGTGTATAGTTCACGAGCTTTATTTTAGGGCATCATAATATAATGAATTTTTTATGCACTAATTATATTTTAAATCACTTTAAATTAGTTCTAATTGCTTATAGCTTTACTTTCTCACTAAATGAGTGTTTCTTTAAAATTTATATAAATAAATGATAGTACATATGGCTCCTAAAAGAACTAGGCCCAGACTCCCATCTCCATTCAGTCCTATACACCACTAGTCCAAACTATCTAGTCCCGGCAGCCCAATCTTGGGAAGCCCTAGCACGTGGGGCACATGCCCAAACGCCTGATAGGGACAGCTGTCATTGATCAATCATGAGCGCAATCAAGGCACGTGCCAGGAGATCCTCTGAATATTTGTAACGTCTGGGAAATATTATGTAATTATTTTTATCAATAAATTATTATGTGATTTTTATGTGCATTTTGGTGAATTATTTGATGATTGATATTAATATTTGGGTATTTATTTCTGATAAAATTAGGATATTTTAATCCTAATTTATCCCTAATATAATATAGATAGTTTTGGTATTTTTCTGGTAATTTTTGGATTATTATATGATTTTATAAGAATTTATAGAATTATTAATGATTATTTTTACGTAATTATAAAATTTCTTTTTAGAATCAGAAATCGTCTCACTTTAACCGTTTTTGCGTTTTTGCGTTTTTACAACCCGAAACTCTTCCGAAATCTCCTTCCTAACCTAATCTGATAATTCTGAACACTTTTCGTGTTTTGACTTTTTGATCCGGGATATGGTTTGACCCGTATGAGTGTCGGCGTAAAATTATCAATACGCAAATCATTTTATATATCGATAAAAAATTCGTATTCTCAAAAGGCGAGACATTAATACCTTATTTTCGGATAAAATATTTTATAGGAAGCTCTGTTTTGATAATTATCCAAATTTGATATTAAAATCGTATCTTCTTTTTAGTTACTTAGCGGCTAAGTAACCTATTTTCGGATCTAATATGTAAATGTAATTATGGAATTATTAAGTAAATAAAATATGTGATGGGTCTTTCGGCTATGTGTTGTTGTATTATTAATTGTTTGTGATTTGTTGGACGCGAAGATTAATTTTATAATTAATTATCCAGCTGTATGAATTTAATTCATTTTAAAGTGATTTTATTGAATATTTATTCTCATAAATATTAAAATTCTTTCAAAAATTATTTTTATGCTTTTATAATTTCAATGTTTATTTTTAATAGTTTGTAAAATTCATAAATCAATATTTTATCAATTATTTATCTTTAAATGATTTTCTAATTTCATTTAATTTTAAATTAGTATTTAATTCTAGAATGCTTCAAAAATCATGAAAATTTTATTTTATTAAGTTTGGAATATTTAAAAAATTTCAAAATTATTTCGGAAATTTTATGTCTTTTATTTAAACGATTGTGTATTCTTTAAATTGAAAAGAATACAGGTCCAATGCGCCTTACAAAAATGATTTAAAAATCTTGCAAATTTAATTTTATTAACTCCTAATTATTTCGGGATTTTTAAAGAAATTGTTTTCGTAAATTTTCAGATTATTTTACCCATTAAACAATCGTTCAATTTTTAAATTGCGGTACGAGAAGGGGTGATAACGGGAATAAAATGAAGATAACAAATAAAATATAAAACCTAATCCCCCCAACCCCCTGTTCTGTATCACTGCCATTCTCCATCTCTCTCCGACCTCTTCTCCCCCTGTGTCTCTCGATTTTCTCTATCTCCCCCTCTCTAATTTCTCCCACCTCTTTCTTCCTCCTCCCCTGTTCTTCTCTCTGTTACGGTCGAGTTTTCCGGCTGTCGCTTCGATTTTTCCGGCAACCGTTCCTTGCTTCAGTTCCGTTCTGTTTAACTGGTATATGTATGTATGTGTATACGTTTATGTATGTATATATCGGTTGGATTGGATGTGTTGTTTGTGTGGATTCTGTGCGTTGGTTGCTGTTTTCCTGTGACCGCCAGGTTCTTGCCTTTTCCGGCCGCGCGTGGGCGCGTTGTCCGCAGTTCTGTGATTAATTTGATCCTTTTCTTTGATGGTTCGAATTATTACGTGATTTTATGGGAAAAAAAATTCGAATGAAACATTCTTGATTTTTGAAATTAAATTCTGATTATTTTGAAATTATTTAATCGGTGGAATTCGTATGGAAACCCGAATTTAACGGGTACCGACGAATTTTCTCGCCGTCTGCGAGCCGACGGTGGGTGATGATGATTGTTATCTGAGTCCTACGTTTATAAATGAAATAAAATTAGTTGTAAAATAAATTTCGGAACGAAAATGAATAATCATAATTAATAAAGTGAATTCGTATTGGTGGACGGGATTGATGAAGTGGATTGTGAATTGTATTGTATTGCGTTTGTTGTTGTGATTGACGTCGATTTGCTCGACGGGTAGGCCGATAAACAAAGGAGACGCTGCCCGATTTTCGGGAAATGAATTCCGAAAATACGGAATCCTAGCCTATAATTATCGGAGACGTCGAAAAAAAATATAATTATATTATACAAAACTTAATTATATGTTGTGACACGTTATTTTATAAATAATCAATTACCTTACTGTTTTTAAACCAACAAGTATACGTATTTTCTGAAAATAAATATTGAACCGAGTTTTGAAGATATGATGCTATGTGTATTTTAATAATACATATAAATATAAGTTGGGTTATGAAATCGCATGGGTAGAAGTGATAGTGGTATTAAGTTGAGCTTAAGTGATTATCTGAATTAGGGTATTTCAACCCTATAGGTCCTAGACGGAAAACCCAAATATCGACATCGGACTAGGAATGATCTAATGATTAGATGTCGAGATCAACGAAGTTCCAATCGAAAGGCCTGAGTGTTGGAATCGTATCCAAGATAGGGTAGTGGTTGGACGATAAAGCCGAACGTTCAAGGCAATCCAAAAGTCAACCGATAATAGTAGTTAAAGTTTATCAAGGCAAGTATTCCTGAACTTTTTTTTAAGTACTGCAAATGTTTCTTCGTTCCTATTCTAAGTTCAGAATAGTTAAATATTTTATATTTCGCTGCAATTACTCTTATTATGCATGTTCTTTTCATTATTGTTCCTATAATTCGATTGTTCTCTTGAGCAAATACCCATTCTTTCGGGTTATTTGCGAACCCTGAATTGGGATGTTTTGAATTCAAAATAATTTGACATCAAAATACTCCACGGGCTGGATAATGATGATTTGACATCAGAGCTACAGGTTATTGGTCACTGAAATAAGAATAGATGAGAGTAGGATAAGAGTATTAGGTAATATGAGTTAGGAAAGACCTAGGCATACTCATTTTAAGTTCGAGTTGAGTGAATTAAGGTTACCAGGACCGATATGGAATTGGTGAACCAGGATTGTTGAGGGAAGTGTAAGGCAAATATCGCAACGTTATAGGTATATTGATCCTACAATAATGAGGAATCGACGGATCGACGGAGACTGGGTATGATACCCTACTTTTCATGTGGTTTTGAAGAAAATGCGATTGATTCTGGTGAAGACTTGTGTAAGGGAAGCTAGGTGAGTATTAGTACGATTTAACTTAGGTATTGGACGAGTTCCACGCCGGAGGCAACCAGTTGATGGAAGCTGATGAAGAATCAACGTTGTACGTTTCAGAGGCACCACCATTGCGAGAAGATTCTTATCACTTATTGGGAGCTGCGCAAGGGATGATATCTACCTTCCTAGGTATAGATAAGACTAGCATAAAGGTGCGAATCTATCTGCAGACAAAACATCGAATTGCATTAGTGATTGTGAGTATAACGTCCAGGACGATGACAAGAATGTCAAAGATAGTACCAGATGTCAGCATTGCAGTAGAATTGTGAATAAAATGATATACAGCGGTAAATGAAGTTTCGTCGACTAATAAGTGCAAGCAGAATCCAAGGAAAAGTAGAAGATGTACCAAAGTGGGAAAGACCCTTATATGGGAATTCTTTTAATTAGATATCTCATTAATGGATCATAAGAATAGCAAGTGACTTATATAGTAATGACCACCAAACATTGATTTTCAAAATTTTAAAATGAGATTTTTGAAAAAGATTTCCTTAATAAACTTTCAGAAGATCTTTTGCATAAAATGAGTTTTTCAATTTGGTTGTCGAGTTATTACTTCGGCTCTTGTTATTATAAACAAAATGACCTAAAAAGAAGAATGGATATAGACTCAGTGTTGTTAGTTCGAAGGACCAAGTAGACCTACCAGCAGGAAGAAAAGTTTTCCGTGAAAGACGAAAGTAAACTTTGTTTAATAATATCAATAATTGAATCAACACGTTAAAATATTATTTACCCAATTCATGAAATTATTTAAATTTAACGAGATTCGAGTGGATAGAGGATAATTGAAGATAATGAAAGAATCTTCCAGATGATTGGAGAAGAATCATATTCTTATCAACAAAATTGAGACGTTGCGTGATCGATGGTTAATCTACGCGGCATAAATGAAACTGGAAGCAATGATTATAAATTTTGTAAGGACTTAATGATCGAATTATTAAAGCTTTGAATATGGAGGCATTTCCAGACGACATTTCGAAGTTATAATGTGACCTAAACGGTGAATCTCTCATTCGAATGGTTCCTGAAGACATACGTAAGTAAAGCGTGAAAGGTCATCAACACTGACATTCTTTCTTCTAATACGATAGCATATGTTCTTCTTGATTCTTGAGTACGTATGAGCTCTTTTGTTGATAAATCATAAGAGATGAAAATGAAAGAAAATCTATTATATTTCTTCTAAATTGTTTCTCTTCTAAAAATATTGATTCCTGATTGAGACAAACAGTGTTGTGGTATGACGCTTTGTCGAAATGAAGAAGAGTCGGGTGGGACGCCACCTAATCACGTGTTGTATGCCATATAGTATGAAAGACTGGCCATCTTGCGTACAAATATGGTTGTCTCATTCGCATCTAAATCTTCACTCATTCTTCTTCCTTCAATTTATCGACTTACAGCTCCTCCCAAGCAGTTGTTGCATCGTTATTCCTTATTCAGTTTTTCAATCAAAATTATATGTTAGTCCCTAACAATGCAGCAAGAATTACAGAAGGGGGGGTTGAATGTAATTCTAGTAAACTTTTTATAGAACTATAAAATGTTCTAACTCAAACTATGTATATATATGTGTTTTGATTTATAAGGTGCGGAATAACAAGTTAAGTGAATAAAAAACACAAAGTAATAAAAACATAAGCTTTTAAAACTTTCTGGTGGATTTGAAAGTATCCACCAGATATATATATATATATATATATATATATATATATATATATATCGATTTAAGAACTCTGTGAAGAACAAATTATCTCACAGCTGCTTTACAAGTGAACAAACAAACTACAGAGAAATTCTTAACAGTTACAGCTTTTTCTATTTCTCTTCTAAAAGTGTGTGCTTAGTTATTTGTTTCACTAGCTACACTTGGTTTATATATCACCAAGTTTACATGGTAATAAGACAGAATAATAAAACAAAACTATCAAGTCAAACTCCATGCTGCTTCACTACTCTATTCCAGCATCTTTGAAAATATTCTTAGCTTGTATAGAAATGGCAATGCTCCTTTGTTCTTCATTTCCTGTTAAACAGGATCCCACATTCCTTTTGTAAACACCCAACGCATGTGACTGTCTTGTCACTGTCAACAGATATTTGAATTGATCATCCGTCGGGTACATGTTTGTCATCCGTCGGGTTGTCTTGTTGATCATCCGTCGGGTAGCTTTGTTAATCATCCGTCGGGTAGCTATTTAACACTTGACTTCATTTCACTTATGCAGAATTATAAGATATCTTATATTTACAATTAGTTAGCCTATTCTGCATATCTAATAATAGTCAACATGACTCATATGCTACTACAGGATCTATACAAAGTTGTTCACAAAAATGTGTTACAATACTTATTGTTACATAAGTTACTCACTCGATGGATGTCAAATCATCATCCGTCGGGACTATATTAATCATCCATCGGGACTATATCTGATCATCTGTCGAGTGCTACATTTTTCACTAAGTTAAATCTACTAAGGTGTTTTGTTAATGTCATCAAGTTCACAACATATTCCCAACAATCTCCCCCAATTTATGCCTACTAGAATTGTAGCCATAAATTAAGAGAAACTTGATGATAACAAAACACCCTATAAATACAGATTTAAAAGGTAGTAGAATAAAACCAAAAAGTGCTGCATTATTTACTGAAAAATTTACAAGACAAAGTGTTCAAAGATTTGCTTACAATCATTTTCAAGGTGCTCCTCTAGTCTGAGCAAATTGATCTATTTCCTTGATTGTCTGGATTTCTTCCCAAGCCTCCTGTTGTTTTCTTTTATTTGATTTTGGAGCTGTCTGTGGAATTCAAGTTCATCAGATTCTGAGCGATCTAGCATTCCTTGCATTTCCAGAAGAGTCTCATTGCTAGAGATGCTCGACTAGTCTTCTAATATGAAGAATCTTCTAACTCCCTTATTATCCATGAATTCCATCAGCCAGTAGGGCCTTAGATGCACTTTACTCCCTGTGTAAGGAATAATTAAAGTCTTTGGGAGTGCATCTTTGGCTCTAATACTCCTTAGTTCTTCAATCTTCTTTAGAACTAATCTTCTAGCTGTCACATCGAATCCAAAGTTTTTTTGAAGGATGAATAAACTTTTATCAATACAGATTGGCTCTCTTAAAGAATGCTGTGAAGTGACCATGGTATCTCTTTTCCTCCCTGATACTTGAATACTAACCTTTTAGGTAGATTCCTGTAAGCATCAATTCCTCTAACTTCTTCCAGTTCATCTAGATAGAGGTTTAGATCAGAGAATTCCTTGATGTCACAGATGTACACGATATCTCCCTTATTGACCTTGGTTTGAGCTTTGGTTAGGGACTTGGATCTGAGAGTTGAGGGCTTCACTTTCTTGACTGCTCTGGTCATTGTCTTCTTTGGCTTCATGAAATGAGGTAGATTGAGTTCAGGAATTGGTAGACTATCCCAGTTTATTGGCTCATCCTTTGGAATGATAGGTTCACCATGGAAATTCTTGGATGGATCTATCTTGAATTCTTCATGTGCCACAGAGGGCATGGATGTTTGAGTTGTTGTAGAAGTTAACTTTTTGGGAAACTGATCTTCCAATCCTTCTTCATCAAAGTTCACTTTTCTCTTAGAGTGAAGTTTGTATCTAGAACTTCTTTTCTGCTGTGATTCTTCTTGCATTTTCAGATCCTTAGATCCTGTGGTTTCAGATGGTTGTTCAGGTTTTTGTTGTGTGGGTTTCACAGCTTGCAACTTGGCCAAGATAGCAGCTTGCTCCTTTTGTTTGAGCTTTTTAGCATCTAGAGTAGCTTGCTTCTTTTCTTGCTTCAATCTTGCCTTTTCTTCCCTTTTTACTTCAGCAAATTGAGGGTGTCCAGCCACCACACAAATTTCCTTACCATTTCTGAAAACCTTGGCAATTCTCCTTTTCAATGCTGAATCAGCTGGATCCTTGTAGAATGCAATAGATCTTGACAACAGTTTCTTCTCATCAGGCTTTGGTGTCTCATACACTGTATCCAAAGGGTTCTTGAGTGAAGACTTTGGGTAGTTCACCTTTGGCTTCATAATTAGATCTGCCTTTGGAGATTTGATGCAGGATGTCTGGCCTTTTCCAGATAGTTCATGCTCATATCATTCACAGAAATTTGCCTGACTTGAGAGTGATGAATGACTGATTTTTCTGGCTTCTTTGCTAGACCAAATTTCTTTTGAATATCCTCATCAATTTTCTCCTAGTTGATTGTACTAAACTGCTTCTTCTCAGCTGCTCTCAAAGTGGCTGCTGCTTCATTTATTAGATCAATGCTATCTTTAGCCGGTGGCTTTGTGAAAGCAATTGTTGGCACAATTGATTTACTCACTTGAATGTTAAGAACTTTTTGCTCCCCCTCACTCCTAGAACTTTCTTTCTCCCCCTTTTTGTTATCATCAAGCTGAGTATAGGAGGAGGTCTGTACAACCACCAGTTTCGGAAGCAAGTCTGTTTGTTGTGCTTGGTGGAGATGAATTGATGTGAGAGAGGCTTCCATTGCTGTCATTCTTGTATCCAAGGCATCTATCTTTGTGGCAAGATCAGAATTCTTCCTGAGTTGTCTCTTAATGTCAAGCATTGTAGCTTCTGGAAGTTTAGAGTCCAGCCTTTCAGAAATGTCCCTTTTCATTTGATCAATATCACCTTTGATAGTGTTGACATCTTGAGTATGTTGAAGACCTTGGATTTGTTGTAGTTGCAGAGAAGCAAGGTGTGCTTGAAGGAGCTTCTTGGTGCTAGCATTTCTTATGGTTTGAAGAGCATAATGTGTCTGATTTATAAGTTGAATCAGGGTTGGCTTGAAATAGTGTTCATCACACTGCTTTAAAAATGCCCAAGATGGCATACCTGATCTGGTACCAGGGCCTACTTCTCCCCCTATGTCCAATGGCTCTTCTTCACTATCTCCACCCTCACCTCCAAAGAATTCTTCTGAGCCACCAGTCTCATAATCAACATCATCACCTGTTGAGGGCAAAGCTGTAATGGCATCCTTAGCTCTTTGTATGGACTATGTGGTGTGCACCAAATTGAGCATTCTTTCTGCATTGCCATTGCCCTGTCCATCTAGAAGTTGATAGGCTGGAACAAGGTGAATAAATGTCTCAGCATCTAAGGAGGTGGAATCTATAACAGCTTGAGTTTGCTGAGATAGTCCCTCCCTGTCTGCACCCTAGCCATTCATTAACTCACTTATAATGACATCCACCCTTATATCTCCAGTACCTACATTTCTCTCATTATCTCTCTTTTCTTGCATCAAGGTCTCACATTGGCTCCCCACCCTCACACCCTCACCTTCACCATCCAAGGTGGGACTCCTCACACTCACTTTTGCCAGTCCTGAAGAAATGGACTGCATTGGATTATTCTTTTTCTCTCCTTTTTCCTGGGAGCAACCCATACTCTCACTCAAGTCACTACCTTCCCTCAATCCTAATAGTGATTGCACAATTACTAGGTCATCTGCACTTGTAACTATAGTTGAACTTTGGAGTTGTGCAGAGACACCCGACGGATGAGAAATATCCATTGGGTAAGTAATTTGACTATCTGACGGATGACTGCTGTTAGGCACATCCATCGAGATACAATCACTTCTCGATGGATGAACAATATCTATCGAGTGAGTAGAAATGAATGGGTTTGGAGTGGAGACTATTGTGGACTCTATGCAGATTGATGAAAATTTTGGCACAGATGTCTCAACAGTCTCAGAAAGAAATGGCAAGTGAGCCAACAAATCATCTAGAAGATGATGCTCACTTGCATGGATTTTTTGCTTCTCCAACAGAGTTAAAGATGGAGAATAGGGTTGTGATGTTTGAATCATGTCAAAATCCAAAGAGTGTATGAGAGAATTTGGTGTTTGAGGTGTTCCAATTTGTACACATTTTGGCTGTGACTCCACATTTATTGGAGCCACATCAATTTGACTTTGAGATGGTGCAGTGACTGGGTCTTTAGCTCCAGTTTGCACTGTGTGTGTACCCTGTGCATCCCCAAGTATTTTAGTTTTCTTCTTTTTTGTGTAGGTTTGTGGTGAACTTGTGTCCCTACCCCTTTTGTTCTGTGCTCCTGGTTGAGAGCTTGTTTCAATAGTTATATCCTTTTGGGAGGATGAAACTAGAATTGAGCTTTTATCCTTATTAACAATCACAGTTTGTTGGGAAACTGTGGTATGGCTTGGTTTGGGTACACTATGCTCACCATCCTTATCCTTAGGGCTTCTTTGATTTTCACCTTGTCCCTCACCTGTCTTTCCCACCTTCACACTCCCCTCTTTGTGTTTAGTGGATTTTACATCTGACATCTTTTGAGAGACACCAGAGGGGCTTTTTTTGTCTTTGGTTTTGGTAGCTTGGGTAGGAATCTGTCTGGTCATTGACACAGATGCCACTGCTACACTAGAAGGCAAAGAAGTGTTTGAGGTTGGAAGAGTAGGGACAGTTGAAATTACCTCACTTACCTGAGGTGCCTCCATTACTGGAAAGTAGAAGAGTGGTACCTCTTTGTGGTGATCTGCTCTATTGAGATCTGCAATAATTCTTCTCTCTTCAACCTAACAGTTTAACTTGTTGGTTGGGTTCTCAAGCACAATGTCCTCAGAGAGGTGGTTAGCAAGCATCATGAAAAATCTAGCATAATAAACCCTCGTACCCCACTTATTAGGCTCCCCTAACTTAAACCCCAACTCAAACAAGACTAGATCACTAAAATTGAAGTATTTATCAGTTACTAGCATGTAAAGCATGTTGAGCATGGAGATATTACCAGAATCAAAATTGTAAATTTTTCCAGAAAATACTTTAGTAACTACATCACACAGGAGCTCCATTCTTTCTGAAGACCCAATCTCATAATTTCACTTAATTTAGAGATGGTGAGTGCATAACCCATGGAGTTTAACATGTTAACAATATCAGTGTCTGTGTGTGGAGTAGAGACAGTATTATAAGGAATCCTAAAGCATGCTTTAACAATGTCACTATTAACACAGAATTTCTTAACTTTAATAGTGAAAGTGATGGTCTTGTCAGTTGAGTTATACACTGCATTCGTCCATATTTCATCCACAACCTCACAGTAGATAGTAGGAGACTCTAGCATGGCAAATTTGAGCTTACATCCTTGCACAAAATCCATCAATTTGTGGTAGTCGCCAGACTGTTAAATCCCTTTATTCACTAGAGCCGTGAAATTGTTCTTCTCATAGATGAAGCCAGTTTGAGACATGATTTTGACGACTGGTGCCATTGTTAGAGAGTAAAAATTGCAGAGAGAGAGAGAGAGAGAGTAATTGCTTTTGAGAAAGAAAGAAGTTAGAGCAGGTGAATTGTGAATGATAAAAAAAAGAAATTAAAAAGAATTTTGCTTTTATACCCAAAAAAAATAATTGTCAAAAATAATAAAGTAAAATAAAGTGACCAATAAAAATTGCCCAAAATAGTTGTTTAAAAAGATAAACTGTAAAAATTTCATCAATTATCCGTCGTGTTATGCTTACAAACTGTAAGTATACTCGATGGATAATGTTCAGAAAATTAACAGCTAGGATTTAGACAATTCGACGGATGAGGATAAACAGTTATCCGTCGAGTTATAAAAAATTCCAGAAAAATAATTGATTTTATTAACAAATTGTATTCCGACGGATGATCGAACTCGATGGATAATGATCATCCGTCGGGATGTAAATTTTGACTTAGCCAAAACTTCATCCAGGACTGAAAAATCAATTAAATTTTCTGGCTGCTTTACAACTTGCAAAATATCTGAAAAGATTCAAGAGTAATTAAGCATACCTAACTCACTTACCAATCTTGAAATTTTGGATTCATCCAGTGGCTTGGTAAATATATCTGCAAGCTGTTTTTCACTTGGAACAAAATGTAGTTCCACAGTACCATTTATTACATGTTCCCTTATGAAGTGGTACTTGATGTCTATGTGCTTTGTTCTTGAATGCTGTACTGGATTCTCAGTGATGGCAATTGCACTTGTGTTATCACAGAAAATAGGAATTCTTTCCACTTGCAGACCATAGTCTAGCAATTGGTTTTTTCATCCATAAAATATGTGCACAGCAACTGCCAGCAGCAATATATTCAGCTTCTGCTGTAAAAGTAGAAACTGAATTTTACTTTTTACTGAACGAGGACACAAGCTTGTTTCCTAGAAATTGACAGGTTCCTGTAGTACTTTTTCTATCAATTTTATAACCTGCATAATCTGCATCTGAATAACCAGTTAGATCAAAACCAGAATCTCTAGGGTACCAAATGCCAAGTTTTGGTGTACCTTTGAGATAACTGAAAATTCTCTTGATAGCAATGAAATGAGATTCTCTAGGATCAGCCTGAAATCTAGCACAAAGACATGTAGCAAACATTATATCTGGCCTACTACCTGTTAAGTATAGAAGTGAGCCAACCATGCCTCTATAACTTGAAATATCCACACACTTTTCAGTAGTGTTTAATTCAAGTTTAGTTGCAGTGGCCATGGGAGTTTTTGCAGATGTGCAATCCATTAGTTCAAACTTTTTTAAAAGATCATAAATGTATTTAGTTTGACTAATGATATTCCATCACTAACTTGCTTAACTTGTAAACCAAGAAAGTAAGTTAGTTCTCCCATCATGCTCATTTCATACTTACTTTGCAACAATTTGGCAAACTTTTTACAAAGTTTTTCATCTGTAGAGCCAAAAATAATGTCATCTACATAAATTTGAACAAGTATGCTAGAGCCATTAACATTTCTAAAGAATAAAATTTTTCCGACAATACCTCTAGTGAAGTGATTCTCTTAAAGAAACTTTGACAAAGTGTCATACCAGACTCTAGGTGCTTGCTTCAATCCATAGAGTGCTTTCAAAAGATAGTATACATGATCAGGTAGATTTGGATCTTCAAAACCAGGAGGCTGACTGACATAGACTTCCTCCTCCAAATCTCCATTTAGAAAAGCACTCTTGACATCAATTTTATAGACCTTGAAGTTGGCATGGGCTGCATAGGCTAAGAAGATTCTGATGGCTTCCAGTCTTGCAACAGGAGCAAAGGTTTCATCAAAATCTATTCCTTCTTGTTGATAGTAGTCCTTAGCAACCAATCTAGCTTTGTTCCTGACTACTATGTCATTTTCATCCATCTTGTTTCTGAATACCCATTTGGTGTCTATTGGATTCTTTCCTTTAGGCTTGGGTACCAGCTTCCAAATATTGTTCCTTTCAAATTAGTTTAGCTCCTCCTGCATAGCTAAAATCCAATCAGGATCCAACAAAGCTTCTTCTACCTTCTTTGGTTCTTCCTTAGATAGGAAACTGCTATATAGACATTCTTCTTGAGTTGCTCTCCTTGTTTGAACTCTAGAAGATATATCACCAATGATGAGCTCAAAGGGGTGATACTTTGTCCATTTTCTTTATTGAGGTAGATTAGCTCTAGATGAAGAGGCCTCATTGTTGTCTTGATGTGTGATTGAGTTTTTATTATTAGAAACTCCCCCTGAGTTTGTAAATCTCTGATTTAAGAAAGAGGAACTTTCTGTAAGTGATCTATTCTGACTTTCAGCTTCTTTTGATGACCCGACGGATGGTGAATTTTGAATTCCGACGGATGAAGCTGATTGTCTCCCGATGGATGATGCAGATTGTCTGCCGACGGATGAAGCATTTTGTAACTCGATGGATGTTGAGTTATTAGCTTCATTGGTTGTAGATTTTTCTGCACTATCCTTAGTTATAGTTTCTTGATCTTTTTCATCATCACTGTCATCACTAACTATCTCCACATTGTCGAATTTGAGGCTCTCATGGTAATCTCCATCTTGTAGTCCTTCAATCTTTTTTATCATCAAACACAACATGTATTAATTCCATAACAATGTTGGTTCTCAGATTGTAGACTCTGTATGCTTTACCTATAGCATATCCAACAAAAATTCCTTCATCTGCCTTAGCATCAAACTTCCCATTTTGATTTCTCAAGATATAACATTTGCAGCCAAAGACATGAAAAAAATTTAGAGTTGGCTTCTTGTTCTTGAACAATTGGTAGGGAGTCATACATTTTGCTTGATTAACCAAAGAAATATTCTGAGTGTAGCATGCAGTATTTACAGCTTCAGCCTAGAAGTATGTTGGTAACTTTGATTATTCAAGCATTATCCTTGCAGCTTCAATAAGTGATCTGTTCTTTCTTTCTACTACTCCATTTTGTTGTGGAGTTCTTGCTGCTGAAAACTCATGCATAATCCCATTCTCTTCACAAAATGCTCTCATGACAGAATTCTTGAACTCAGTTCCATTGTCACTCCTGATCCTTCTAACTTTGAAATCAGGATGATTGTTGACTTGCCTTATGTGATTGATGATAATTTGACTAGCCTCATCTTTAGACTTTAGGAAATATGTCCAAGAGAACTTTGAGAAATCATCTACAATTACTAGGAAAAATCTTTTCCTTGAGATGGACAACACATTGACTAGTCCAAACAAATCCATGTGTAGCAGTTGCAAAGGTTCTTCAATTGTTGAATCAAGCTTCTTTCTGAATGATGCTTTGATTTGATTTCCCTTTTGGCAAGCATCACACAGTCCATCCTTAGAAAACTCCACTTGAGGAATACCTCTAACCAGTTCTTTCTTTACAAGCTCATTCATGGTCTTGAAGTTTAGATGGGATAGCTTCTTATGCCATAACCAACTTTCATCTTGACTTGTTTTACTGAGAAGACAAGTAACAGATTCTGTATTTGATGAGTTGAAGTCATCTAGGTACACATTTCCTTTTCTGACTCCAGTGAGAACCACTTTGTTGCTCCTCTTGTTTGTCACAACACAGGCTTCTGTATTGAAGGTTACTGAATTGCCTTTATCACAAAGTTGGTTGATACTCAACAAAATGTGCTTGAGACCATCCACTAAGGCAACCTCCTCAATGATGACATTGTATTTTGAAATCAAGCCATATCCCACAGTATAACCCTTGCTGTCATCTCCAAAAGTAATATTTGAGCAGGGTAGAATCTCCAGTCATGTGTCTTGAACAACAACTATCCAAGTACCACAGATTCTTTCTGTTTCCCTGTACACATTAAAATCAAATCAAGTTGATTTTGGTACCCAAGTTACCTTGGGTCCAGCCTTGTTAGCTTTCTTCTTTTTTTCTTAGGTTTAATCTCATTTGACTTGGGGATATCAGATTCATCCTTAGTCATCTGAGTTGGACCTTTGAAACCATTCATTAAAACAGAATTAACATGCACATTTTGATTAACAGAAAATGGCATGCTATTTGCAAACATGTTATTCCAGTATGGCATGCTAAGTGGCATTTGAGGCATACTAAATGCAGCATAATAAGGATTAGGTGCAAATGGCATATTAGCAAATTGTGCATTCATATTCTGTACAGACATGGCATTCATAGGCATAGAAGGCATAGCACTCATGTTGGGAAAAGAAGGTAGTACAGTCATGGAAGCAGGCATGGCAATTTTGCAATTAACAGACAAATGATTAACATTTCCACACTTAACACATATTTTTCTTGGAGCATACTTATCAGGTGTGTAGTTGTTATGTTTGTTAATCCCTACTTTCCCATTTCTATTATTTTTCTTTTTACCCTCTGTTTTAACCTCAATCTTTTCTAGTCTGTCATTCAATTGTTTGATGGACAGATGACCAACATTCACTTTCTTCTCCTTCTTCACTTGACTTGATTCTCCTGAAATAAAGTTTATGGAAACTGATCCATATTTTTCATTTAACTTGGCAAGTTTGGCTTTACTCACAGGTTTGCTCACAGCCGACGGATGAGGATTTATGTCACTCGATGGATAACCTTTTTGATTATCCGACGGATGACTCTCATCATCCGTCGAGTCTACATCTGTTAGCAATCCTTCAACCAAATTGGATTTCGGCTTCTCTTTACTCTTTTTCCAGGATGAATCACAGAAGGACTCAATACCTTGAACTTTGGTGATTTGAGCATGGACATTTCTAGATGATTTCCATGCCTTAATCACCTCATGTTCATGATCAAGTTGCTTCTTCAAAATTTCTTCTTTCTTCAAGGACTCAGTTAATTCCTCCTTAGCAATCTTACATTATATTCTCAATTTTTCAAATTCAATAAACTGAGACTCTAGCACATTATTCCTCTCACTTAAAAACAAATAGTTTTCTTTGATTTTAGCATTTTCCTTAGTGAGGGACTTAAGTGTAACACGCAAATGATATAATTCTGTAGACATGTCATTTATTGCATCATTACACTCAGCTTTAGGTAAATGTGCACGGTTAGTGGTGATTACCTAATTACTTGAAGAACTTGTCTCTGTTTCATCAGACTTGGCCATTAGGGCTAGATTGACATAGCTGACATCTTCATCCTCATCCAGACCATCTGCTGCCCAGTCATTTTCTTGTGTAATAAAAGCTCTTTCCTTTTATTTGAGCAACTCAAAATACTTCTGTTTATAATCCACAAGCTCAAACTTCTTCTTGCTGGGATCTGACTTTCTACACTCACTGGCAAAGTGCCCTGCCAAGCCACATTTGAAACACTTAAATTTAGATTTATCCACCATGTTTCTATTTGGCTTAGCTGCTCCAAAGTTCTTCTTGAACTTGAGTTTGGCAAATCTTCTGGAAATAAATGCAAGATGTTCATCCATATCATCTTGGCTCATAGAATCTTCATTTTCTGCTACCAGCCCCTTGCCCTTATTTTCACAGACCTTTAAAGTAGACTCAACAACTTCTATCTTCATCTCCTTCTCTTTCTCTAACTCAGCAACCAGTGCAATGGACCCTCCTTTCTTTCTTCCTTTCTCCATTCTTTCATCTTGCTCTATTTCAAGCTTATAAGTCTTTAGAATGCCATACAGTCTCTCTAGTGTAAATTCCTTGTATTCTTGTGAATTTCTCAAGGAGACTGTCATTGGTTTCCATTCTTTTGGAAGGGATCTCAGGAATTTGAGGTTAGAATCTTTGGTTTGGTAGACTCTTCCCATGCAGCTTCAGAGCATTTAGTAGCTTTTGAAATCTACTAAAGATATCAGTGAGAGTTTCACCTTCTTCACAGTGGAAATGCTCATATTACTGAATTAGTAACTGCATCTTGTTTTCTCTAACTTGTCCAGTGCTATCACAAATTATTTGAATGGTGTCCCAAACCTCCTTGGCTGTCTTGCAATTGATGATGTTGTCAAACATGTCACCATTAACTCCTTGGTACATGAGGGAGAGATCTCTCTATGCAATCCACATAGGCCTCATCTTGAGAAAGTAAATGAAGATGCATCTTTACCTTCCAGTGATGGTAATTATCTTTGTCCAAGAAAGGAATCTTGACTCACACATCCTTCTTGTTCATCTTGTTGTTTGTTGTGATCTTTAAACTCTTTGTACTTCAAGAGCTTGCTCTGATACCAATTGTTAGTCCCTAACAATGCAGCAAGAATTACAGAATGGGGGTTGAATGTAATTCTAGTAAACTTTAGCTTGAACTATAAAAAGTTCTAACTCAAACTATGTATATATATGTGTTTTGATTTGCAAGGTGCGGAATAACAAGTTAAGTGAATCAAAAACACAAAGTAATAAAAACACAAGCTTTTAAAACTTTCTGGTGGATTTGAAAGTATCCACCAGATATATATATATATATATATATATATATATATATATATATATATATATATATATATATCGATTTAAGAACTCTGTGAAGAACAAATTATCTCACAACTGCTTTACAAGTGAACAAACAAACTATAGAGAAATTCTTAACAGTTACAACTTTTTCTATTTCTCTTCTAAAAGTGTTTGCTTAGTTATTTGTTTCACTAGCTACACTTGGTTTATATATCACCAAGTTTACATGGTAATAAGACAGGATAATAAAACAAAACTATCAAGTCAAACTCCATGCTGCTTCACTACTCTATTCCAGCATCTTTGAAAATCTTCTTAGCTTGCATGGATATGGTAATGCTCCTTTGTTCTTCATTTCCTGTTAAACGGGCTCTCACATTCCTTTTGTAAACACCGAACGCATGTGACTGTCTTGTCACTGTCAACAGATATTTGAATTGATAATTCATCGGGTTGCCTTGTTGATCATCCGTCGGGTACCTTTGTTGATCATCCATCGGGTAGCTATTTGACACTTGACTTCATTTCACTTATTCAGAATTACAAGATATCTTATATTTACAATTAATCAGCCTATTCTGCATATCTAATAATAGTCAACATGACTCATATGCTACTACAGGATCTATACAAAGTTGTTCACAGAAATGTGTTACAATACTTATTATTACATAAGTTACTCACTCGATGGATGTCAAATCATCATCCGTCGGGACTATATTGAGTCATCCGTCGGGACTATATCTGATCATCCGTCAAGTGATACATTTTCACTAAGTTAAATCTACTAAGGTATTTTCTTAATATAATCATCAAGTTCACAACATATTCCCAACATCATATTCACAAACTCTCCTCTTGCGTAGCGTCTAATCTTTAACGATTACGAAAGAAATGGAATAGTCCCGTGTGACAGGTAGAATTACGTGTCGAATGAGGATATGATTGCAAGCTGATAAATAGTGGACATTTGTGAGCAAGGAAGAATGGATACACCGACAACGCGGTCATGGAAAAGATATCAAATTAGACAGTTGTTCGTGTTACGAGGATCTCATCAGTATGGTAGATTACGTTAACGCGATGCTCTTCAAAATCAGAGGATTTTGACGTGAAATGAATGGTTAGTGAACCATAACAAATAAATTAATTAAAAAATAAGGGAGTAAAGTTGTGTGCGTCAGATAAAGCAAACGAGTATCGGAATGACAATAAAAGATCAAGGAAATTCTGAACAATAATTCAGACAGGAAATTTATATGTGAAGCATCCCTTCATCGTGGGAAGATATTTTTTGTGAAGAGTCAAGATAGAAGGAATCTTAATTGCAATCAAATTTCAAACGTATTCTTCAAAGAACTGTGAGGTTCTCCAATTTGAGTAAATAAGTGATGGTGAATTGGATACCCATAACTGGACCAATGACGAAAGTTTGATGCGGAACCATTAGTGGAGATGAAGCAATGGTGACTCGACTGTGAAACCTTTTAAGAAATAATGATATAACGATAAAGTTTTCACCAGATTGTGACGATAATAATGAAGACCATGCGCGGTTATTAAATGATAAACCGATTAATAATGGTCATAAATAAATTAAAAGAATCGCGAAATCAAATTTTAAGTTCATTAATAACAATTCATAATATTCTGAAAGAACTGAGAAAGGTATGGTTATATTAATCATTGATGGTGTAATACCCAATTCCAATTAAAAAGATATATGCTATGCCAGTCAGATGCTGATCAAAATGAAAAAATGTGAATTGTGGTAAATTGATGATTTTGGTTGATGAAAGTGGGTGGATATGATTGTGGATGATTTGGTTGATTGATGGTGTCAGCTTAAGTCTAACTGGTAGTCAATGGTGTAGGGGAGGTGCTGCCCAAATTTTCAGAAATTGCCCTACATTCAAGAATAAAGAAGTATATTGTCGTTTTTATCAGTACTCCAAATGATTGCGATCTCGGATCCTGAGAAAGAATGTTATGATCAAACCGACTTTATGTAATTGGTCTTTGATTCCAGTTAGCTAGTCAGCACTTGGTTTAATTGATCAGTTAAAAGAGTTAATTGATAAACTTTATCAACTAATGGTTAGTTAAATGGAAGTCGATTCCAGTTAGATTAAGTCAAACTCTGACATGATTTTCAGTTCCGAAATCAAAGCAATTAGGAATTTAGAAGAAGTGATGGCATTAACAGAAATCGAAAGTTTAGTAGGATTAGTGTGATGTTACTGCAGACATGTGCAAGATTTAATCTAGATGAATCCGCCCTTTTTGATAAACAAGAGGAACCATAAGTAATTGGTACATGCTAGTAAGAAGAATATTTTCAAGAATTGAAGGTTCAAGATAAAGCAAAGAGATTCTATCATCTGTAATAGCGTTCCAGGATGGACTTGGATTTATACCCATATCGAATGACGATTTAATAGAAGCTACCATAAATTAGTGAAGAAAACATTTGGCAAGAACTGAAGACCTAAGATAGAGAAAATAAATGTTACCATCTGTAATAATACTCCATGAAGGACGTGAATGTACATCCATGTCGAATTACGATTTAATGGAAGATACTGTGGAATACTGGGAAATTCGCAGATCCAAGTGTTCGATGTAAGGTAGAGACTGACGAAGTCTGCATGTGAACTCAGGAAAAAGGAATGTTGATCGAATGGGGAAAACCAAATATATGATCAATGATGATTTAAGCCAAGCTAAGAAAAATGGATACCGATGAATTTTGATAATCCGGTTCGTAAGAATTTAAAAATTATAAATAGAAGCCTTCATTATAGCGTTAACTTCAGAAATGACTTATCTAATATTGAACAGATTAGTATTATCAAGAAAAAGAGATCCCTTATGTTTGAAAGGGATAATGAATAATGAGAATGGAGAAATAAATAAGAAAAGAATTGGAATCAAAATAATGATAAAGAAATTTTATAAAATAATCCAGGGTATATGCAAGTTGCGAACGTCAGTTGTGCCAGAACTGATAGGAGAAGGAAGTAAAATGCCAATAATTGAAGATAGAAATTTCATACAAAGAATGCATGTAAACAAGGGAGATTAAACCAAGATATTAATGGTGAACTGCTAAAGAAGAACGTTATAATGAATCTCTTATCGGAATTCTTTAGAATTAAAGCAAGCCCTGAAGATTCTAACGAATGATTTACCAAGGTTACCTTGGGGAATGAGGTAAGAATTTCTCATCGGTTACTGCACAGAGTCGAGCTAGTGTCAAAAGCCCTGTATTCTATAACCCAGTAGGGATGAAGTAATGAATGAAGTAAACTTAGGAGTGTGGAATGAAAGAATAATAAAATAAAGAGTGTTTCGTGTTATGCACAAAAGAGGTCATAGGAAAAAGAGAATGGAGGTATGAAGTTACGCATCAGTTATCGGAAGTTGTAAGTCTAAAGATTAAATGAACATTATGTACCAGGAGTATTTGGATAGTGTAATTGTATTTATTGATAACATCCTCTCCCATTCAAGGACTAAGGAAGACCAAGTTAAATGTTGGAAGATATGTCTGCGGAGGGTTAAAAAGTAGCAACTGCGTTACTAAGCTTCAAAGGTGTGAACTCTGGTCATAATTGATTATGAGCTACGGAGGTATGGTTAATTACCAACCCAACAAGATCCATTTAGAGACAGATGTCTTGGGTAGAAAAGAAAGAGTGAATGTCACTAAGATAGTTGGGGAATGGATAAATGAATAGGAAAAGTTAGAAATTGATCCGTCTTCTGGATTATGCTGATACTTACTTTGTTGTTAGATATCAAATGTGGTATTAATACAGATGATTGATGTTGACTTCAGTATGGGATGTTGTGAGCATCAAAGTTCGTATTGATATCTAATTTGATATGACAACAAAATGAGTATTAGTACCAAGAGACCGGGTTTTGAATAAAGTTATGATTCATTCTGTTCCAAATTAATATATTTCCTTTCAGATAGTAAAAGATTCTCGCTCGATGAATATACTTGATAGTGGTTGAAAATAAATTGGGATATACTGTTAAGTAGTAAGTTAAATACAATTGTTGAAGTTTTTCCTTGAAGTTTAAGCTTTTGAATAGATGTAGGACATTTTGAAGCATAAGATACAATGAGCTCGGTATATCGAACGCAGATGAATGAAAAGTACAAGAGATCGATTAAAGATTCTCGAATACGATTGAAAATGATCATAGGTCAGGCTAATCGAATGGAAAGAGACATGAGAAGAAAAGTAGAACAGTCATGAAAATGGAAGGCATTCATTAGCGCAAATTATTGGAATTAGAAAGAAAAGAATATTAGTGTAAATTAAGTTAGTCCTTTGAAACAATAAGATATATAGATCGATTATGAATGAGTTGGTCTAACGAGTCCATAAGGCGTTTATGTGTATATAACCAGGAAGAGTAATTTAGCTCCATATGTATGAAATAGAAATTTGAATTAGGTTGCATGAGCAACTGATAGATGTTGATATTGGCAAAAGACTGTTGAGTGGTGGTGAAAATGATGAGTTTTGAGAAATTTTAAGTAAGATGCTCGAAAAATATCATGGCATGTTCCTTAGCATGATTCTGAGGACAGAATCCTTTTAAGGGGGAAGGATGTAACGTCTGGAAAATATTATGTAATTATTTTTATCAATAAATAATAATTATGTGATTTTTATGTGAATTTTGGTGAATTATTTGATGATTGATATTAATATTTGGGTGTTTATTTATGATAAAATTAGGATATTTTAATCCTTAATTATCCCTAATAAAATTTAGATAGTTTTGGTATTTTTCTGGTAATTTTTGGATTATTATATGATTTTATAAGAATTTATAAAATTATTAATGATTATTTTTACGTAATCATAAAATTTCTTTTTAGAATAAAAAATCATCTCACTTTAACCGTTTTTGCGTTTTTACAACCCGAAACTCTTCCCAAAGTTCATATCTAACCTAATCCGATAATTCCGAACACTTTTTATGTTTTGACTTTTTCAATCCGGGATATGGTTTGACCCGTATGAGTCCCGACGTAAATTTTCGATACGCAAATCATTTTATATATCGATAAAAAATTCGTATTCTCAAAAGGCGAGACATTATTACCTTATTTTTGTATGAAGTATTTTATAGGAAGCTCTGTTTTGATAATTATCCAAATTTGGTATTAAAATCGTATCTTAGTTACTTAGCGGCTAAGTAACCTATTTTCGGATCTAATATGTAAATGTAATTATGAATTTATTAAGTAAATAAAATATGTGATGGGTCTGTTGGCTATGTGTTGCTGTATTATTAATTGTTTGTAATTTGTTGGACGCGGAGATTAATTTTATAATTAATTATCGAGCTGTATGAATTTAATTCATTTTAAAGTGATTTTATTGAATATTTATTCTCATAAATGTTAAAATTATTTTAAAAATTATTTTTATGCTTTCATAATTTTAATGTTTATTTTTAATAGTTTGTAAAATTCATAAATCAATATTTTTTCAATTATTTATCTTTAAATGGTTTTCTGATTTCATTTAATTGTAAAATCAATATTTAATTCCAGAATGCTTCAAAAATCATAAAAAATTTATTTTATTAAATTTTGAATATTTATAGAATTTCAAAATTATTTCGGAAATTTTCTGGCTTTTATTTAACCGCACGTGTATTCGTTAAGTTGAAAAGAATACAGGTCCAATGCGAGTTATAAAAATGATTTAAAAATCTTGCAAATTTAATTTTATTAACTCCTAATTATTTCGGGATTTTTAAAGAAATTGTTTTCATAAATTTTCGGATTATTGTACCCGTTAAACACTCGTTCAATTTTTAAATTGCGGTACGAGAAGGGGTGATAACGAGAATAAAATAAAGATAACAAATAAAATATAAAACCTAATCCCCCTCAACCCCCTGTTTTGTATCACTGCTATTCTCCATCTCTCTCCGACCTCTTCTCCCCCCGTGTCTCTCGATTTTCTCTATCTCTCCCCCTCTCTAATTTCTCCCACCTCTTTCTTCCTCCTTCCCTGTTCTTCTCTCTGTTACGGTCGAGTTTTCCGGCCGCCGATTCGATTTTTCCGGCCACCGTTCCTTGCTTCAATTCCGTTCTGTTTAACTGGTATATGTATATGTATGTGTATATGTTTATGTATGTATATATCGGTTGGATTGGATGTGTTGTTTGTGTGGATTGTGTGTGTTGGTTGTTGTTTTCCTGTGACCGCCTGGTTCTTGCCTTTTCCGGCCGCGCGTGGGCGCGTGGTCCGGAGCTCTGTGATTAATTCGATCCTTTTCTTTGATGGTTCAAATTATTACGTGATTTTATGGAAAAAAAATTCGAATGAAACATTCTTGATTTTCGAAATTAAATTCTGATTATTCTTAAATTATTTAATCGATGGGTGATGATGATTGTTATCTGAGTCCTACGTTTATAAATGAAATAAAATTAGTTGTAAAATAAATTTCGGAACGAAAATGAATAATAATAATTAATAAAGTGAATTCGTATTGGTGGACGGGATTGATGAAGTGGATTGTGAATTGTATTGTATTGCGTTTGTTGTTGTGATTGACATCGATTTGCTCGACAGCTAGGCCGATAAACAAAGGAGACGCTACCCGATTTTCGAGAAATGAATTCCGAAAATACGGAAACGTAACCTATAATTACCGGAGATGTCGAACAAAAAAATATAATTATATTATACAGAACTTAATTATATATTGTGACACATTATTTTATAAATAATCAATTACCTTACTGTTTTCAAACCAACGAGTATACGTATTTTCCGAAAATAAATACCGAACCGAGTTTTAAAGATATGAACCCTAATTGCTATGTGTATTTTAATAATACTATTGGTGAGACTGTGTAGTTGTATGAACAGTTATGTGATAACTCAACACGATAACAACACTAGAATATGACAGGTTAATAATACTACGTCTACACAAGAAATCAGGAAGAATGAAGACAAGGAAAATACAAAGAATCAGAAGATTAGAAGAAAGCCTGAAGTCTGTCTACAGGTCACTGAAAGAAGTTCATTGATATGATAATGCCTCAGTGAAGAACAAAGGTTAAAGACTTTCAGGGTTTCAGAAATGTTAAAGATTCAGTATACAAGTGCTACTAGAAGATTTCAGTGTATTGGCATTGATTGAAGATAGATAGTGTTCGAAGCATAGGAATCTGAAGAATTGAAGACAGGGTATAGACAGAGGTTAATGAAGACGTTGTCTAAAGTACCGGAAAGGATTCCAGTGAAAGTACAGTTGTTTATTGACAGTCAATGTTCGAAGCAATAAAGTTGAGGCAAGCTTAACAATGTAATCAAGGCTATAATACGAAGACCTGAATCGGGATTAGTCGTCTGTGAACCAGACCAGTTGCACTAGGCGTCAACAGCTCGTGAAAGGAATCTTGGTATTATTTATAGAAGGATTGTTAAGTTGAGGAACGTACATCGATTGAACGTTTATCTGTTAAAGTACGAGAAGAGGTGCGCGGGGTGAAAGAGATGTGTCCTAAGTCCAATCATGTATGATGATTTAGGAATAACTTTTATGTAATCTGTTTTGATTTCATTGATATCAATAAAAGACTTGTTTTTGTTTTATTGCGGGCTTTATCTATTTAAGTGTTTAAATAAGATATACCATAGTTTAGAGTAAAGCTTTTTATGGATTATAATGATATCATAATAATGAGACCTAAAAGATGATAACTTAAATATTTCCTGGTCGTAGGATTACTAACTGGTAATTAGTAATCCGCAAAGATCGGTACATACTATGCTTGCTTCATTATGAAGGATGTCCGTTCACATAGACATTTGTGTGGTGACACTATAGCTAGTATGTAGGTACTTATTATAGAATAAGTTCAGTGAACATGACTCACACAGCTGAACAACTGATGGTGTTCACTCACGTGTCAGCAGTTATTCACATAGTGATAGTTATACAAGTATCCTTAGACTTGAGGTCATCATAGTCATCTTGTGTACACTGAACTATTCTTTGGTTTAGTTCTTAGTCTCCAGGGACAATTATAAGGGCTCTACTGGGTATAGGAATTTGTACACGAAGATAGTGTAGGATCAATAAAGGATCTACCCCTTCCAGTGAAGGAAGAGAATGTTCAATGCTGATCCACTTATGCTAGTTCAGGAATCTCTGGCCAGAGTGAATGAAATTAGAAAGGAGTTTCTAATTTACATTAAATAGAACTAAGCATAGTGAATGGGAAAGCAAATGATTAAATAAGATAGGCTTGACACAAGTTCCAAGCCTTGTATTTAATCATGACATTGCAGGGTAAAAGGAATTAATTATACGGTAACTACTCACTGAATAGGTTCTTGGTATTCTAAGCAGTGAATTCGTATTATCCGGATAGTCGCGATATGCTGAGCAGTATACCTCACGATGTAGAATAAATATAATTAATTAATTAATTATATTTAATGAATTAGAGAATTTATATAAATAATGATAAAATAGTTTTATTATTATTTATTTCTACTACCGGCTTAATATTGAACCTACAGGGTCACACCATAAAAGAGAATGATTTAATGGTGGAGGTATTAATTAATAATGGCTGATAATTATTTATTTATGAAATAAATAAATAATTATTTGGAAAATTTAATAATTGATTAAATGAGATTTAATTGATTATAAATTAATTAAGAAAAGTTTCTTAATATTATTAATTAAGAATTTAATTTTTGGAAATTAAATCAAGTGAGAGAATTATTTCTAAAGAGTTTAGAAAAAGGATTAATAATTAAAAGGTGTTTTAATTATTAGTGAGAATAATAAAGGGTTAATAATAATAATATTTTATGGGAAAATTTTCAGCTGAAAATTCTGCCTATAAATATACTATTATAAACCCTATTTTTGCCTCAACCAAAAAGCCAAATAATTAACCCTAATTCTAAAGTAGAACAAGAGGGAGGCAACTAATTCTCTCAATCTCTTCCTCCTCCATCACATTGTACTCTTGGTGGATACCGGTGGAGTGCTTCACACTTGAGGAGCAGCTGCTAAAGATCTCCGTTCATCGTTCTTGGATCGCTATTAAAGACCTCCATCTTTCCATTAACGTAAAGCTTCTTAAGGTAAACATACTGAACTACGAATTAAATATTTTTTTTCGCATGGATCCTGCGGAGGGTTTCGATTTTTTTTAAGATTAATTTACATTTTCACTGCGTTTATGTGCTAAAAACCCTTCAATGGCATCAGAGCTACTTGCGAAAAGTTTTTAATTCGTTTATGTGTTTAACTGTTTTCGATATATGAGCATGTACGTGATTCGCCATGATTTGATGTTGATATAATATGCTTATATATGTATGGTTTTGAATATATGATATTCATGTGAGTTGTATAATCATAAGATGATTATGTAATCTATATATATATACTGATATATACATGATTTATGTTTGTTCTAATTATGAGAATCATATTAGATACGGATTCTGAATTGGTTGCTGCAAATTTGCTGAAATCTGGGTCTGATGTTCAATTTACACAAACGAATACCCTATTCCATAGGTAAACGAGCGTCTGAACAAAAATGATAGTTAAAGCTATCAACGACTCCTCTGTAAGGCGTTTGACGTCATTTATTGCCCGTAAACAGTGATTCTTGTTTTTCTGATTTGATTCTGATTTTTCTGATTTTTGTCATATTTTTTTTTATGATTAGATCATGGATAATATGATATGTTAAGATCAGATTATGTGCTTTAACATGCTTTTATGTGTTGTATGAGCATGGTGGATGGTTATGGCCTTTCGACCTTAGTGTAATGGTTTTGGTTTTGGTTTTAAATACGACTTGCATGTCGTCAATCTTTGTAATCATAAATCTCGAATGTAACTCGAGTTATTCTTGTAAGTTCATTAGATTAGTTTTACTTTCAATCTATGTAATGTAATTGAAGACTCAAGAAGGCTATCCAGTGGAGGTGATACAAAGAAGAAGACGAGGCATACAAGAAGTCTAAACAAAGAAGAAGACTTATGTAATAAGTAGTTGTATTTATTTCCATCACCATATTAGATTGACCTTGATCTTTATCATGAGCTTGATAAAGATCACATAGGATGGGGCCATAACCAAACACATTTACTTTATTGCACTTTACATTTACTTGTTTATTTAATTTTATATATGAGATATATGCCTATGTTTACCATGCGATGATAGATTTAGGTGAACTTAAATCAATATAAGGCGTGCTCTAGAAAATCTAGAATAAGAATCATTTCTTGCCTTAACAATAATATTATGAATACAATCATGAGATTCTTGTGTTTATGAAACACGTAATTAAATATGAATTTTCAATATAAAGAAAGGATGATTTCAAAAGCAGATTTCTATCTGTAAGAAAAGGGTATTAAGTGACGCCTCTTGATAATGCTCCCCCCCCCCGATCTGGAAATCATCTGATTATCGATTATTGATTTGAAATATTTAATTTAAAAGGAAGAATCTCTTTATAATATGATTATGATTGTAATATAATATAATCCCTCTAAAATTAAATAATATCAAGTAGTAATTGGCCAATAACACAACGGGCTTGTGTCGGTCATAGCCTTCCAACATGGTAGAAAGTGGTTCTTATTTTTAAATCATTGTCGTTTCGTGCTACAGCCGAGGGCTTTGATTTCAAAATAAGAAATACTTGTCTATTACATAAAGATGTGTACATTGAATTAGAATCTAAAGGTCGTTACGTGCTACAGCCGTGGGCCGTTGGAGACTGATTCAATTGTACGAAATATTGGGTTAGACTTGACTTAGAATATTGAGTTTGTCGTGCTACAGCCGTGACTCAATTATTCAAGAGGCTAAAGTTTTATTAGGGAATAACATAAGATGTAATTAATAAGAGTTGTCTTCCTATTGAACATCACATGACGTTTCGTGCTACAGCCGAGGTTGTGTGATGGAATGTAGGATCCCTATTCCCATTAGCATTATGAATACTTAATTTTCACTTAGGGGTTGTATAAATTAGATAAACTGTAACACCCCCAAATCCGGGGTCGGGGATCCGGGTTGTCACGAGTTCCATTTCCCTTAATAACACCCAATATTAATAAATAATCAATTACTCTGTACTGTGACCCCACAATAAACACACACACCACAAGTTATAGTCTCAGAGATGAATATCCAAAAATAATCACAAGTCGTTTTATTCCACAATTATATGTCAATGCACCTTAAACAGGTTTCTGAATAAATTTACATTTCTTTGCCATTATTACAATTCATATTATACATAAGTCTGGTTCATCAATAGTTGAAAACCTAGCCTATTGGTAGCTCCTACCTCAGCTACGGCGACATCAACGCTTTTAGAAGACTGCGGAACATTTTCTAACCGCTTGCAAATCAGGAGCTTGGTCCTGTTCATCTTTTCTATCTGTTGTTGTGTGATGAAAGAAGAAAGCAAGGGTGAGCAGCAAGCCCACCAAAATAATATGTATAATGATTAACAATATATGAGCCTTCTCATAGTACTCATGAAAGTCTTGGTCAAAAGAAATGAACCAAGTTTGATATCTTAATGCGATGAAGTCGCAAAATATTCAGTATATATATATACATATATACTTTTCAAAATCTTGGAAGTCCTCTTCCATGCATAATATACACAGAGTTCCAGTTTATAATTGTATAAAAATATCGTTGCAAGGTGATCTCATATATCTACCCTTGTCTCAACGTTTTTCTGAAAATCTTTGATATGCATAAGATAATCATTAACTAGATATAAGTTGATAATATGAAGTTACAAGATACCCCAATATACTTATATCTTTTCCAAATATTACTTGAACTACCACCGTTCAAGTTATAATCAGTTCAAAAGTTCATCACATAGATGAGACTACAAGACAAGATTTGAATAGATTCAATCTTTGAATATCATTATAAATAATGAAGTTACGAGATACTTCATTAAATCCCAATATATATATACACCTATATATATATACATTTCATACACTCCTTGAAAACCTCTGTTATGAAAATTATAAACAGAGTTGCAATATCCAATGAATTTGGAAAGGAGAAAACCTTGGCATAAACCTGATATCTTGCTGATCAGGCAAAGATACCAATAAGTAACCTTTTCTACTAGTAGATGGACGAATTCCCCACTGGTCATCACCCTGGCCGCAATAGGACCTTATGTTGGACTGCCACTCAGCCACGTACGCATTTGATGGACTCCCACTGAGCCACTTACACTTTCATGGACGCCCACTGAGCCCATGTTGCTTATGCCGACTCAAATAGATGAACTTACTTCCCGAATGATGGGCAAGTAATCAAGATGTTTTCTCAAAACAGCAACCTCATTGCGAATGTAAAATACACCACTGAGCCGGATCCCTCAAGTTTTGAACGAGTATTTAAATCCCCTTTAAAAGGAAGATCTTAAATATAAAAATGAGTTTTGGGATCCGCTCTAACTTTTAAAAATCATTTTGAAGACTCGAAAACACTTTAAAGAGTGTTTGGAGTAATGCTGATTTAATGAAATAAATCAGTCCCAATATATTAGAAAATATCTGAATATTATTATTTAAATAATATTCCCATAAAGAATAATCTTTATAAAAAAATAATTGAAGTAGAAGTTTTAAAACTTATACTTGAAATGAGTATTAAATAACCAAAGATATACTTATATGAAAGTACTATCTTTATTTGAATAATCAAAGATAAGTTTGATTATCGACACCTTATTCTTTAATAAAATAAAGAACATATCTCAGCAAATAATCGGAGTCATAGATCCTCAAATGAATATTCAAATAATATTCATTAAATAATATAAACTGAGTCATAAGCCCTCAAATGAATATTCAAATGAATATTCAATAAATAATATAAAAGAGTCATAAGCCCTCGAATGAATATTCAAATAATATTCAAATAATAAAATAAAAGGAGTCATAAGTCCTCGAATGAATATTCAAAATAATATTCATTTAATAAAATAAAGAAGTCATAAGCCCTCGAATGAATATTCGTAATAATATTCATTTAATATAAAGGAGTCATACGTCTTCGAATAATATTCGAAATAATATTCAATAATAAAATAAAGTTAAAGTTATCGAATAAACCTTATTCGATTAATAGTTTTGAAAACTATGACCATATATATATATATAAGTATATATATATATATATTTATATCCATATATACAAAATCTACTCGGGATCCTCGACTCCCGGTTTTAGAAAATATTTCCACCTTTGGGTCCCTATACTAAGGGTATATGCAAATTACCGCTATCCTCTAGCATAGGTATTATCAACAATTATATATGGAAAGAATACGAAACAGGCATGCATATATATACCATAGCAGCATGCTTCAATATATAACAACATTTGCTAATTAACCAACATGCATCTATCGCAAGATAATGCAAATACATATACTCATCACCACAACAGTTATAACGGGTAGAAAACTTGCCTGAGCGACTTGGGGTGATAAAAGGCTCGGGACGAGTCTGGTAACCTATAAACAACAAGCAAGTTGGAATTAAACCAAAGTCACTTGTAAATCTATACTTTAACTAACTTAGACTCTAACGCTTGTTTTGCGCTTACTGATTCGCTTAAGTCACTCGAGTACCCTCGGCTCCATCATTTTTAATAATTTAACCTTTACGAGTTTTAAGGTGATTCCTTCGCGAGTGTCTTACCAATTGCCTAACACACTTACCATAAATGTTTCATACATTAATTAACCCTTTTTGGTCTTTAACCTATGTTTCAAAGTAAGGCGAGGGGAAAAGTTTCGTTCGCGAAACGCCGTTACTTGAAACGGTCGTTTCTCCTAAACCGTGCATCGGAATCGAACGAACTACATATCAAAACGAAGCTTGTAACATGAGCTATCTAAACATGGCAATGGTCATAATCTAGCAGGGGGTTCTCGGGTCCTAATGTTATGCACAAAAACAGTCTAAAAAAAATCGGACGTTACGACGGCTATGTTTACGCGATTTCCCAATTTTAAACCATTCAAAACCAACCCAATTCAACCTCAAATCCAAAATACAACCAACATCCATCCTTATCACATCATAACAACCCCAACAATTCAATTTTAACATTCATACTTATGCCTAAGCTTAACTTTAATCATACTTAAGTTCTTTTAATCAAAACCACAACATTTACCATTCCATTTCACTACCATTTCAAATCCCAAACTCTAATCACAACAACAAGCTACAATATCACCCTACTAATCAAAATCATCTTATAATACATAGGAATCTAGGGTTTGGAGATGATATACCTTCCTTGAAGTGGTGGGAGGAGCTAGGAAGCCTTAAGAAGCTTTGAGAAGTCTTAGGAATGCTTGGATCTTCAAGGAAAACAAGAAAAATTTCAAGTTAAAAACTTGAAAACACTATTCATAGTCTTCTTCTTTGATTAAATAAAGAAGATGGAGAAGGAATTGATGGCTTAAACTCATGATATAGCCCTAACTAAGCATGAAGATGATTAGGGAATTAACTCACCAATTTAGGAAGCTTGGATCTTTGATTTTTGAATTTCCTTGCCTTTCGAATAGTAAAAAGCCGAGAGCTTCTCAAGAACAAAGCCTTGGTTCTTTTTGATTTTGATGAAAAATGATTTTGCTTGGCTTGGTTGACTTGTTTTTGTGTTTGATTTAGTTAATTACCTTGTTGCCCTTGAATTTGTGTGGTTCTCATTCAACCACACCTCCTTCCTTCCCATGTCATGCCTATGTCATGTTGTGATGTCATCTTTCCCTCCTTGTCCTCCTCTCATTGGTTGGGTGACATCACTCCCTCTAATCCCTTTGCTTAACTTCCTAATCGTTTGCCTAATGACCGCTGATCTGTTATACGGTTCGCTTAGCTTTCGTTCTCGTTTATCGTTTGAAGGATCATACCCGGGATCTTATTACTTAGGTTCCCTTAACCTTTCTCAATACATTATATTCCTTTTTATGATCCTCTATTATAATCCTTTAATTTAAATCCTTTTTATCCTGTTACCTTATACTCAATCCTTTCCGTATCTAGTGGATTTCCGGGAAAAATCCAAGTGTTCGGAAATTGGATTCTGACGATCTTTACATACACTTATATACCACATAGAGTACTAATAATATTCCAGAAGATCAATAACAGAACCCCTACATAGTGTGGCATGAAAAGTTTTCTCATTCAGCAAAAACACTATTCACAAGGGTTACAAAAAGTTGAAAATTTTGGGGGTTATTACAGTCTCCCCTCCTTAAAAGGATTCCGTCCCGGAATCAAACAGAAAACAAATGGGGGTACTTTTCTAGCATTGCGCTCTCTAGTTCCCAAGTTGATTCTTCCACATTATGATTCTGCCATAGTACTCTGACTAGCTTGATCACTTTGTTCCGAAGCACCTGCTCCTTCTTATCTATAATCCTTACTGGCTTCTCCACGTAAGTTAGATCTGGCTGCATATCCACCTGCTCGTACTCCACTATATGTCTGGCATCCCGATGATACTTCCTTAGCATTGACACATGGAACACATTATGAACTGAACCAAAGGAAACAAATATATACATAATGCGAGAAATACATAGTTTGATCTGGTCAAAAGTACAACAGTGCTATAGTCATCTGTCCCAAAAGTGATACACAAGAGTCTATATGTCTAGTCAGAAAAAGGGATGCTATATACAAGTCAACTATCCCGGAAAATTGGCTCTTACTAAGGCCTCGGCTAACTAGACAACTAGACTATTCCATCATCAATCCTGAATCACACACCGGAGCGGGTCAACTCCCATACCCTTTCCATCGCACGACAGAAGATATAGTCGGCCTTCCGCCTAGAGATCCTACCATGCCTGTCCCCCTGGAGCGATCTGAGCCTCGCTCGGGATGTGAGCTCTATCCCCGTAAGCTCCCTCCTCAAGGATCGGGGTATAGAAGCCCTAGTCTCATAAGCTCGGGTACGCCTACCCGCCCTCTCTGCATCCAACTCCCTCCTGGCCTCATCCAGTCGGCCCTCGGCAACAGCCACTCGGGTCCTCAGAACATCCTGAACATATCCATGAGCTAACGAAGACTGCCTGTGGGCAGGGTCAAGAGGTGGTGAATCCGGAGCCGCTGAGGGTGCCTCCTCGGTCTGCCTAGGCTCGGAAGTATGGGTCTCTGAGCTGTCATCATCGGGAATCCAAGATAGTGGTGGAGGGGTAGGGGCTCTGACCACCGGAAGTGTGGGTAATGGGGTACCAGCATACACTACCATAGGTCCAACACGCTCCTCAGCTACTGGGACCTCATCCGGGTCCTCCTCATCTGGAATAGCAATAACCTCTGTCTCTGACTCCTCTGAGGGGTCCTCCTCATCCTCCTCCATCTCAGGCTCCTCCTGATCCTCAACATCTAGCAATGCCTCATCATGCTCACGCTCGAACATTTCAGGGTCCTCTATCTCAGGAGCCTACACATTAAACGAGCTAAGTTACTATCATGATACTTATAAGGGTCCCCGTAAGGGTTTTAATTGTCAGCACTACTTTAAGTAGTCCGACCATGAACTTGGCAAGAGTTCTTATTATCTTTGTGAGTTTGTTATTATATCGACGCATCATCTCTGAGGTTTATAACGCTTAGCTCTAATACCACTTCTGTAATACCCCCAGATCCGGGGTTGGGGATCCGGGTCGTCACGGTCTTTCTTTCCATAATATCACTTCACTTAATTAATAATAATAACCTTACGCTGTGACCCCACACTAACACACACCACAACCCGTTATAGTCTCAGAGATGAAATTTAAATAAGTACAAGTCTTTGAATCCACAATTTAAAAGTTATTACAACCCAAAATGATTACTTGATAAATTTACAGTTAATTGCCATTATCTGCCACAAGTTATAATTATACATAATTTGATTCTCAAAAATAGAATGCCTGATCTACCAATAGATCTACCTCTGCAGCTATAGCAGCCACAACATCATCGGGAAGACGCGGGACGCTTCCCACACGCTTGCGCTGGGTCTGCTGGAGTCTGGCCATCTTTCCTAACTGTTGTTGTGTGATGAAGAAATAAAGCAAGAGTGAGCCTTACAGCTCGCAAGATAATATATAGTGATAACAATAATATAAGTATCTAAATGGATACTTACTAGAATCTTTTATCAAGTGTAAGATAATTACTTACTAGATATAAGTAAAAACAAGGGATGAAGTTACCAAATACTTCACTACACTTATATCATTTATAAAGCTACTTGAACTACCATTGTTCAAAGTATTAAGAGTTTTCAACCGTTCATCAGATAGATGAGACTACAAGACAAGATTTGAATAGATTCAATCTTTGAATATCATTATAAATAATGAAGTTACGAGATACTTCATTAAATCCCAATATATATATACACCTATATATATACATTTCATACACTCCTTGAAAACCTCTGTTATGAAAATTATAAACAGAGTTGCAATATCCAATGAATTTGGAAAGGAGAAAACCTTGGCATAAACCTGATATCTTGCTGATCAGGCAAAGATACCAATAAGTAACCTTTTCTACTAGTAGATGGATGAATTCCCCACTGGTCATCACCCTGGCCGCAATAGGACCTTATGCTGGACTGGCACTCAGCCACTTACGCATTTGATGGACTCCCACTGAGCCACTTAAACTTTCATGGACGCCCACTGAGCCCATGTTGCTTATGCCAACTCAAATAGATGAACTTACTTCCCGAATGATGGGCAAGTAATCAAGATGTTTTCTCAAAACAGCAACCTCATTGCGAATGTAAAATACACCACTGAGCCGGATCCCTCAAGTTTTGAACGAGTATTTAAATCCCCTTTAAAAGGAAGATCTTAAATATAAAAATGAGTTTTGGGATCCGCTCTAACTTTTAAAAATCATTTTGAAGACTCGAAAACACTTTAAAGAGTGTTTGGAGTAATGCTGATTTAATGAAATAAATCAGTCCCAATATATTAGAAAATATCTGAATATTATTATTTAAATAATATTCCCATAAAGAATAATCTTTATAAAAAAATAATTGAAGTAGAAGTTTTAAAACTTATACTTGAAATGAGTATTAAATAACCAAAGATATACTTATATGAAAGTACTATCTTTATTTGAATAATCAAAGATAAGTTTGATTATCGACACCTTATTCTTTAATAAAATAAAGAACATATCTCATCAAATAATCGGAGTCATAGATCCTCAAATGAATATTCAAATAATATTCATTAAATAATATAAACTGAGTCATAAGCCCTCAAATGAATATTCAAATAATATTCAATAAATAATATAAAAGAGTCATAAGCCCTCGAATGAATATTCAAATAATATTCAAATAATAAAATAAAAGGAGTCATAAGTCCTCGAATGAATATTCAAAATAATATTCATTTAATAAAATAAAGAAGTCATAAGCCCTCGAATGAATATTCGTAATAATATTCATTTAATATAAAGGAGTCATACGCCTTCGAATAATATTCGAAATAATATTCAATAATAAAATAAAGTTAAAGTTATCGAATAAACCTTATTCGATTAATAGTTTTGAAAACTATGACCATATATATATATATATATATAAGTATATATATATATATATTTATATTTATATCCATATATACAAAATCTACTCGGGATCCTCGACTCCCGGTTTTAGAAAATATTTCCACCTTTGGGTCCCTATACTAAGGGTATATGCAAATTACCGCTATCCTCTAGCATAGGTATTATCAACAATTATATATGGAAAGAATATGAAACAGGCATGCATATATATACCATAGCAGCATGCTTCAATATATAACAACATTTGCTAATTAACCAACATGCATCTATCGCAAGATAATGCAAATACATATACTCATCACCACAACAGTTATAACGGGTAGAAAACTTGCCTGAGCGACTTGGGGTGATAAAAGGCTCGGGACGAGTCTGGTAACCTATAAACAACAAGCAAGTTGGAATTAAACCAAAGTCACTTGTAAATCTATACTTTAACTAACTTAGACTCTAACGCTTGTTTTGCGCTTACTGATTCGCTTAAGTCACTCGAGTACCCTCGGCTCCATCATTTTTAATAATTTAACCTTTACGAGTTTTAAGGCAATTCCTTCGCGAGTGTCTTACCAATTTCCTAACACACTTACCATAAATGTTTCATACATTAATTAACCCTTTTTGGTCTTTAACCTATGTTTCAAAGTAAGGTGAGGGGAAAAGTTTCGTTCGCGAAACGCCGTTACTTGAAACGGTCGTTTCTCCTAAACCGTGCATCGGAATCGAACGAACTACATATCAAAACGAAGCTCGTAACATGAGCTATCTAAACATGGCAATGGTCATAATCTAGCAGGGGGTTCTGGGGTCCTATTGTTATGCACAAAAACAGTCTAAAGAAAATCGGACGTTACGACGGCTATGTTTACGCGATTTCCCAATTTTAAACCATTCAAAACCAACCCAATTCAACCTCAAATCCAACATACAACCAACATCCATCCTTATCACATCATAACAACCCCAACCAATTCAATTTTAACATTCATACTTATGCCTAAGCTTAACTTTAATCATACTTAAGTTCTTTTAATCAAAACCACAACATTTACCATTCCATTTCACTACCATTTCAAATCCCAAACTCTAATCACAACAACAAGCTACAATATCACCCTACTAATCAAAATCATCTTATAATACATAGGAATCTAGGGTTTGGAGATGATATACCTTCCTTGAAGTGGTGGGAGGAGCTAGGAAGCCTTAAGAAGCTTTGAGAAGTCTTAGGAATGCTTGGATCTTCAAGGAAAACAAGAAAAATTTCAAGTTAAAAACTTGAAAACACTATTCATAGTCTTCTTTTTTGATTAAATGAAGAAGATGGAGAAGGAATTGATGGCTTAAACTCATGATATAGCCCTAACTAAGCATGAAGATGATTAGGGAACTAACTCACCAATTAGGAAGCTTGGATCTTTGATTTTTGAATTTCCTTGCCTTTTGAATAGTAAAAAGCCGAGAGCTTCTCAAGAACAAAGCCTTGGTTCTTTTTGATTTTGATGAAAAATGATTTTGCTTGGCTTGGTTGACTTGTTTTTGTGTTTGATTTAGTTAATTACCTTGTTGCCCTTGAATTTGTGTGGTTCTCATTCAACCACACCTCCTTCCTTCCCATGTCATGCCTATGTCATGTTGTGATGTCATCTTTCCCTCCTTGTCCTCCTCTCATTGGTTGGGTGACATCACTCCCTCTAATCCCTTTGCTTAACTTCCTAATCGTTTGCCTAATGACCGCTGATTTGTTATACGGTTCGCTTAACTTTCGTTCTCGTTTATCGTTTGAAGGATCATACCCGGGATCTTATTACTTAGGTTCCCTTAACCTTTCTCAATACATTATATTCCATTTTATGATCCTCTATTATAATCCTTTAATGTAAATCCTTTTTATCCTGTTACCTTATACTCAATCCTTTCCGTATCTAGTGGATTTCCGGGAAAAATCCAAGTTTTCGGAAATTGGATTCTGACGATCTTTACATACACTTATATACCACATAGAGTACTAATAATATCCCAGAAGATCAATAACAGAACCCCTACATAGTGTGGCATGAAAAGTTTTCTCATTCAGCAAAAACACTATTCACAAGGGTTACAAAAAGTTGAAAATTTTGGGGGTTATTACATAAACTAGTGGGAACCACTTATGAATAAAGATCCGATTCATATAGTGTCTTGAAATGAAATTGAATATTTGCTAAGTGTTGTTATGTGTTCATCATTTACAGATTTACTATATTCGTTATTTCTTCTGCACTATCACTCCAGAGTATACTAGATGCTCACAAGTTGACTGGTCCTAATTTTGCTGACTGGCTTCGAAACTTGAGAATTGTTCTCAGGGTTGAGAAGCTGGAATATGTGCTTGACTCACCTAAGCCTACTGAACCTGCTAGCGATGCACATAATGATGAACATGTTGTGTATCGTAAGTGGATAGATGATGCAAATGTTGCTCAATGCATCATGCTAGCTTCCATGAACATTGAGCTACAGAAGCAACATGAGCATATGGATGCTCACACTATGCTTATGCATCTACAAGAGTTGTATGATGTGGCAGGGAGGACAGCTCGATATGAGATATCGAAGGAACTGTTCGGTTGTAGGATATCTGAGGGATCATCTGTGAATGACCATGCACTTAAGATGATCAATTTGATTGAACATCTTGGACAACTTGGTTTTGCCATGGATGGGGAGCTGAGCCAAGACTTGGTCTTGCAATCACTTCCGAGTTCGTTCTCGCAGTTTGTTGTGAACTTTCACATGAATACGCTGGATGTCAGCCTGCCTGAACTCCACAATATGTTGAAGACTGCAGAATCGAATTTTCCCCCTAAGAAGAGTTATGTTCTTCTAATTGGTGAAGGTTCCAATCCTAAGAAAAGGAAGAAGAACCCTTCCAAGAAGAAGAAAGTAGGTGAGAAAAAGCCGGTTCCACCAAAAGCTGAAGACCCCAAGAGCAAAGCTGTTTGCTTTCACTATAACAAGGTGGGGCACTGGAAGAGGAACTGCAAGGTTTACCTTGCAGAATTGAAGAAGAATAAGGGTAGTGAGACTACCGCTTCTGATTCAGGTATGTTCATGATCGAAGTTAATATGTCACTAAGTCAAATTTCTACTTGGGTATTAGATACCGCCTGTGGTTCTCATATTTACAATTCGTTGCAGGGACTAAGGACAAGTAGGACTCTTGAAGAAGAGGAGGTGATTCTACGGATGGGAAATGGAGCAAGAGTTGCTGCTGAAGTTGTAGGATCATTTCATTTACATATGCCTACGGGCAAGACTATTGTTCTAAATAATTGTTATTTTGTTCCCTCGATTGTGAGGAATATTATTTCTATTCCATGTTAGACTTGGCTGGATTTTCGTTTGTTATTCAGAATAATAAATGTTCAATTTTTAGAGATAACATTCTTTATGAAAGTGGTATTTTAAACAATGGTCTGTATGTGACGTAGAGCATTATTTACTACAAATTGAACATACTAATAAAAGAAAAAGGGATGATGAAAATCTCACTTTCTTATGGCACTGCGGACTTGGTCATATTAGTGAAAATAGAATGCGGACTTTACATAAGGAAGGGCCTTTGATTTTGAATCATATCCTACATGCGAGTCTTGTCTATTGGGTAAAATGACCAAATCTCCATTTAGTGGACATGGAGAGAGGGCTGCAGATTTGCTAGGATTGGTACACACAGATGTATGTGGACCAATGTCTACGTAAGCCATGGGTGGATTTTCATACTTCATTGCTTTCATAGATGATCGATCTAGATTCAGATATGTGTATTTGATGAAACACAAGTCTGAAGCCTTTGAAAAGTTCAAAGAATATAAGTATGAAGTGGAGAAACAAACCAAACATAGTATTATAACTCTTCGATCAGATCGAGGTGGTGAATACTTGAATGGAGAGTTTCTAGCTTATCTCAAAGAAAATGGTATAGTCTCTCAGTGGACTCCTTCATATACTCCATAGTTGAATGGGGTATCTGAAAGGAGAAATCGAACTTTGTTAGACATGGTTCCGTCCATGATGAGCTATGCGAATCTTCCAGTATTTCTGTGGGGTTATGCATTGGAAACCTCAACATATTTACTGAATAAGGTGCCTTCCAAATCTGTTCCTCAAACTCCATATGAGATATGGAAAGAAATGAAATCGAGTCTTAAACACGTTAAGATTTGGGGATGTCCAGCTTATGTCAAGAAAGTTGACCTAGATAAGCTGGAATCTCGATCTGTAAAATGTAATTTTGTGGGATATCCTAAAGAGACTTTAGGGTATTACTTTTACACCGATCATCGGGTGTTTGTCTCCAGACATGCTACCTTCTTGGAAAAGCAGTTTATCCTTGAAGGAAACAGTGGGAGCAAAATTGAACTTGATGAAGTTCAAGAAGCACAAACTACTACGGATCAAGTGGAAACACCTGTTCAGACTGAACTACCTTCTATGGAACAGCCCATTCGTAGGACAGGGAGAGTGTCTCGCCAACCTGAGAGGTATTATGGCCTTGTCATTGAGAATGACAATGAGTTGTCAATCATTGATGATGACGACCCTGTGACCTATAATGAGGCTATTACTACTGTTGACTCACAGAAATGGCGTAGTGCCGTGAAATCCGAAATAAAATCTATGTATATCAACCAAGTATGGACTCTGGTTGAGGTGCCTGAAGGTGTTAAGCCTATTGGGTGCAAGTGGGTATACAAAAGAAAGATTGGAGCAGATGGGCAGGTGGAGACCTATAAAGCCAGGCTCGTGGCAAAAGGATTCAGACAAAGGCAAGGGATTGACTTTGTTGAAACTTTTTTACCTGTAGCCCTGTTAAAATCAATTCGGATTTTGTTTGCGATTGCTGCTTACTACGAGTATGAGATCTGGCAAATGGACGTGAAAACGGCCTTCCTCAATGGGAAACTTGAAGAGGAAGTGTATATGACACAACCAGAGGGTTTTCTTTCCAAGGGAAATGAACACCTAGTGTGTAAGCTACTGCGAATCATATATGGTTTAAAGCAAGCTTTTCATAGATGGAACATCCGTTTTGATGAGACAATCAAAGAGTTTGGTTTTATCAAAAACATAGATGAACCATGTGTCTACAAAAAGGTTAGTGGGAGCGCGGTAACATTTCTTGTATTGTATGTGGATGACATACTTCTTATAGGAAACGATATACCGATGCTACAATCAGTTAAAGTATGGCTATCAAAGAACTTCACCATGAAGGACTTGGGAGAAGCATCCTACATTCTCGGTATGAATATCTATAGAGATAGATCTAGAAGAATGATAGGTCTTACCCAGGGTACATACATCCAGAAAATGCTTAAAAGGTTTAGCATGGAAAACTCCAAAAGTCTCATACCGATGAGCCATGGAGTGTCCATTTCCGAAAAAATGTCTCCTAAGACACTTGAGGAAAGAGAGCGTATGAGTAAGATTCCTTATGCTTCAGCAATAGGATCTATCATGTACGCAATGTTGTGTACAAGGCCTGATGTTGCTTATTCAATTAGTGTGACGAGCAGATATCAGTCCAATCCAGGTGAAGACCACTGGAAAGCAGTGAAAAACATCCTTAAGTACTTGCGAAGGACTCAGGACATTTTTCTTGTTTTTGGTGGTGAATCTGAGTTGAAAATAGAGGGTTATACTGACTCTAGTTTTCAATCAGAAAGTGATAGCAATTCCATGTCAGGGTACGTGTTTACTCTGAATGGTGGTGCGATTAGTTGAAGAGTTCCAAACAGTCTACAATGGCTGACTCCACAGCGGAAGCAGAATATATAGCTGTAAGTGAGGCTGCAAAAGAAGCCGTTTGGATGAGGAAATTTGTTTCTGCATTGGGAGTTGTTCCTAGCATTGAAGAGCCTATTGTGTTGTATTATGATAACAACGCAGCAATAGCACAAGCCAAGGAACCTAGGTCTCATAAAAATTCCAAACATGTCATGCGGCGCTTTCATCTGATTAGGGAGATTGTTAAAAGAGGAGATGTCAACGTCGAGAGAGTTGACACACATAACAACGTAGCAGACCCACTCACAAAGCCACTTTCTCAGAGTCACTTTGATCATCATAAAGACAAGATGGTATTAGATACCAGAGTGATTGGCTTTAGTACAAGTGGGAGATTGAAAGAGATGTGTCCTAAGTCCAATCATGTATGATGATTTAGGAATAACTTTTATGTAATCTGTTTTGATTTCATTGATATCAATAAAAGACTTATTTTGGTATTATTACGGGCTTTATCTATTTAAGTGTTTAAATAAGATATACCATAGTTTAGAGTAAAGCTTTTTATGGTTTATAATGAGATCATAATAATGAGACCTAAAAGATGATAACTCTAAACTTAAATATTTCCTGGTCGTAGGATTACTAACTAGTAATTAGTAATCCGCAAAGATCGGTATATACTATGCTTGCTTCATTATGAAGGATGTCTGTTCTCATACACATTTGTGTGGTGACACTATAACTAGTATGTAGGTGCTTATTATAGAATAAGTTCACTGAACATGACTCACATAGCTGAACAACTGATGGAGTTCACTCACGTGTCAGCAGTTGTTCACATAGTGATAGTTGTACAAGTATCCTTAGACTTGAGGTTATCATAGTCAACTTGTGTACACTGAACTATGCTTTGGTTTAGTTCTTAGTCTTCAGGGACAATTATTAGGGCTCTACTAGGTATAGGAATTTGTACACGAAGATAGTATATGATCAATAAAGGATCTACCCCTTCCAGTGAAGGAAGAGAATGTTCAATGCTGATCCACTTATGCTAGTTCAGGAATCTCTGGCCAGAGTGAATGAAATTAGAAAGGAGTTTCTAATTTACATTAAATAGAACTAAGCATAGTGAATAAGAAAGCAAATGATTAAATAAGATAAGCTTGACACAAGTTCCATGCCTTGTATTTAATCGTGACTTTGCAGGGTAGAAGGAATTAATTGTACGGTAACTACTCACTGAATAGGTTCTTGGTATTCTAAGCAGTGAATTCGTATTATCCGGATAGTCGCGATATGTTGAGAAGTATCCCACACGATGTAGAATAAATATGATTAATTAATTAATCATATTTAATGAATTAGAAAATTTATATAAATAATGATAAAATAGCTTTATTATTATTTATTTCTACTACCGGCTTAATATTGAACCTACAGGGTCACACCATAAAAGAGAATGATTTAATGGTGGAGGAATTAATTAATAATGACTAATAATTATTTATTTATGAAATAAATAATTAATTGGAAAATTTAATAATTGATTAAATGAGATTTAATTGATTATAAATTAATTAAGAAAAGGTTCTTAATTTTATTAATTAAGAATTTAATTTTTGGAAATTAAATCAAGTGAGAGAATTATTTCTAAAGAGTTTAGAAAAAGGATTAATAATTAAAAAGTGTTTTAATGATTAGTGAAAATAATAAAGGGTTAATAATAATAATGTTTTATGGCAAAATTTTCAGCCTATAAATATACTATTATAAACCCTATTTTTGCCTCAACCAAAAAGCCAAATAATTAACCCTAATTCTAAAGTAGAACAAGAGGGAGGCAACTAATTCTCTCAACCTCTTTCTCCTCCATCACATTGTACTTTTGGTGGATACCGGTGGAGTGCTTCACACTTGAGGAGCAACTGCTAAGGATCTCCGTTCATCGTTCTTGGATCGCTATTAAAGACCTCCATCTTTCCATTAACGTAAAGCTTCTTAAGGTAAACATACTGAACTACGAATTAAATATTTTTTTTTCGCATGGATCCTGCGGAGGGTTTCGGTTTTTTTTTTAAGATTAAATTTACGTTTTCGCTGCGTTTATGTGCTAAAAACCCTTCAATGGCATCAGAGCTACTTGCGAAAAGTTTTTAATTCGTTTATGTGTTTAACTGTTTTCGATATATGAGCATGTACGTGATTCGCCATGATTTGATATTGATATAATATGCTTATATATGTATGGTTTTGAATATATGATATTCATGTGAGTTGTATAATCATAAGATGATTATGTAATCTATATATATATACTGATATTCATGTGAGTTGTATAATCATAAGATGATTATTTATTCATCTTCTCTCCCAAGAGAGTAATAAAAATGGCAGCGGAGATTTACAGAGAAGTTCAAGCTACTTGAATATCCGTTTAACTTCTCACTGGAGTAACGTTATAATGCCCAATTTAACTCTTGTATATTCTTAGGGGCATTATAATTGTTACCCGGTAATTAAATCCTAGTACAAACAAAAAAAAGATTATTGTATAGGATTTGATTTGTAAATCTTTGTAGTAGCTAGGAACTTTGTTGTTCTTAGATTGTAGCCGATTAATTTATTTACCGGAGTGTAGCAACCCCCTCGAGGATTTATATACGAATATATATTTCCCCGAATATCTTGTGTTCCTCGTTTTATCGTTCCAAATACTATTCCTCTCAAGAACACGAAACCACTAACCGAGCACTAAATATTTTATCCGCTAAAGATTCGAAAGAATATTTGATTTAGTGATTATCGTATTCAACCCCCTTCTACGATAATTCGGGACCTAACAATTGGTATCAGAGCTGACTGATTGATATACAAATCAAGATCCTTAAATTAATTTATTTTATTAATTGAAATTTACCTAAATTTATTTTATAAATTTTATTTAACAAATTTATTTTATAAATTTAATTTAAATGAGCTTATTATTTAAACTTGAATAAGATTATCTTATGAACTTAATTTAAATTAATTCATTTTATAAATTTGATTTAAATTAATTTATCATCTAAATTTCAGTACATACAATTTTTAATTTAAATTATATTTTCGGTGTTTTTTTTGTCACTTGCCTGCCAATTTTTGTAATCAAGGCTCTTTTTTTTTGCTTGTGTGTGTTGCGAATAGAGGTGGCCAGTAGTGCGGTCCGGGCCGAGCTAATTACGGGTTGAACCCGCGAAAGATGAACACTGAACCGAACACACAAGTTCAACGAATCGGGCCGGGCCGGGTTGAAACCGCCACACACGGACTCGTAACCGACACTGGACTCATGAGCCGTGCGGGTTGAGCCGTGCGAGCTTAGCGGGTTGGAGATTGAATTAATTGTTTGGACAGGATTGGTCCACGTAGTATAGTATTACTCCATCCAAATCACATATGCACTGTTTTTCATGTCTCCACTTCTCTCTCTAAACTCTCCTTTCATTCTTCCACCACAATCTCTTCTTCCTCTAAAACCCCTCTTCCCAAACACCCCCTTAACCCTAATTCTCACTTTTCTCTCCCTGAAAAAACTCAATTATATTTCTTATTTTCTTGAAAAAACTCACTTCTATTTCTGTACCCAATTCATCTCTTGCTGCTGAGAAGCTTCTGGGCGTCTTAATTCACCCGGGTCATCGGATAAAGAAGTTGGTGTTGCTAGTGATCTTCGGGTGTTTCTTAATGGTTTTAAATTGGTTGGTAAGAATGAGGTTAAGGTTAAGAATGAGGTTAAGGTTAAGAATGAGGTTAAGGTTAAGAATGAGGTTAAGGTTGGGTGCGTGAGGCACACCCGCGGGCTGTGCATGCCGGGTCCGTGCGGTCCGGTCCGGTCCGGTCCCGGTTTTTTAAAAATGGATTCGTATTCGGCTCGTTGATTTTAGCGAATTATGCGGGTTTGGACCGGCCCGGTTCGGGCCGAATAAATTCGGGTTTCCGTACGAGCCGGTCCCGAGCGGGCAGTTCGAACCCGCACAATTGGCCAGCTCTAGTTGCGAAGTCATTTGGCAGCTCCTGGACTTATTAATAACCATTGGCAGCAAATGAATTATTAAACTTTGGCAACTTGTTATTTACTTTGGCAGCTACAGCAAGCTTTGTCACATGCGCGAACACAAGTGGAGCCAGCGTCTTGTGCACGCGCAATTCTGCAGCGCAGTTGGCAAACAAGGCTGCCAGTTCACGCGCGGAGCAATGAAGAATAGCCGCGCCCAAGAAATGTCACGCGCAAGGAACAGCTGTACGCTGCTGGAGTTTTTCCCGAGGGTGACACACACGCGCATTCTGTATACCTGTTGTACATTCGCAGGTTTGTTTGCTGCACAGCTTTGAGTCGCCAGAGAAGAGCCACGCGCGCAGAATTCACAAGTCATATATGCTAAGTATTTGGTCCTAAGGCCGCACATGAAAGTCTCCTGTTTGTCGCCACACAACTGAATAATCGCACGTCGCCATAGGCAGATCGCCAGAAAATAAGTCGGTGTATTCAGTAAAAGGCGGCACAGTTTTTTTGTGTGTTGTGACCTGTATTGTACTTATCGCGACAGTCTACTAGTCGCCACAGCTTATCAAATTCTGTAACCCCATAATTTTTTATTTCTGATTTATTTATTTTTCTGTAAAATTTAAATTTCTTAAATTTAAATTTCTTAAATTTAAATTTTTCTTAAATAATAATTTACATTTTATTTAATTTTTAAGAAAACTCGAAATTCTTGAAAATTAGATTTTATGTAAATATTTATTTTTGATTAATTTATTTTCTAAGAAAATTAAATAAATTTAAATTTCTTAAATTTAATTTTTTCTTAAATAATAATTTACATTTATTTAATTTTTAAGAAAATTCGAAATTCTTAAAATTTAGATTTAATGTAAATATTTATTTTTGATTAATTTATTTTCTAAGAAAATTAAAAAATACTGGAAATTTAATTTTTCTTAAATATTAATTTAAGGGTAATTGAGGTATTGGTAGACTCAGGATTCCTCCGGGCTTTCAAAGTGGATTTTAATCTTTCAAAGAAAACGAAGACCATGTGTTATTCAGACGGAAATTATAGATAATGGTTTTCTTACTCCATTAGAATTGATTTCAAGACCTACAGAGGAAAATTGTGGAACCTCCTCAAAGGCTTAATCAATAGGATACCACTGGGTTTTCAGACGCAGGAAATGGATGAAATTTATACGGCTACAATTTTTCTCGGAGATTTTAAGACAAATCTATGATTATAGATTAGACAGTCAAACAGTGGTTTGTACCAATAATATATTTATCCGGGAATCAATGAGATCAAACAGGCAGGAGTTGTGGAGGTCAGAAAGAACAGGAATTGTGGAGGTCAGAGAGAATAGTGGGGACAACCAAACATCTCAGTTACAGGCAGTAAAGTTGGAACCTCGGGACAGAATATAAGAGTTACTAATAGTTGATTCAGAAGAAGCTCAGGTAGAAGTACTTGAGGGACTGGATGTCAGGGAAGTGTTTCACTTGTCAGGGAAGTTTAGTCACATCAGATTCACAAGGAGTACATAAGCTATATCCAAGGATCAAGCCTATCTATTCCGAAGCAGAGATTTTTACAAGATCAGTTCAAGGGGTGATTACAAGACTGAGAATGGGACATAAACAAGATTTGATAGCTACAGGTTTGACAAGCAATATGTGTCTAGTAACTATCAGGGGTTTTGCTACAACAGAACAAGAAGTTTGACGAACAAGGATAAGTATGGATTCAATTGAAGAGCTGAGACAAAGGTGGAATATTTTCTTAGGGAAGCAGCCAGTCAAAACTTATAGTGCACGGGAAAGAGTTGGGATGGATCAGATGACGAGAATATAAGTTCTGATATCCAACGTTTGATGATTATCTCCTGATAATATAAGTACTGATATCCTTAAGTCCTGACTTCCAGTATAAGTACTGATTCCCAGTTAAGTACTGATTTGTCTTGTTAAGTAAGATCTGAAAACTAAACATAAATCATACTAGCCATGACATTATCAAATATATCTAACAATCTCCCCCAACTTGTAAATTAACATAATATAAAAGTTTAACAGATATTTGATGATGTCAAAAACATTAAGTACAAATGCATGAGAATTAGACTAGATAACTATAACTTACAGTCCTTAAAACTTTACCAATCTTTAACTTCTGATAACAACTTCAGTCTGTACAAATATCAGAATTTAAGCAGTTGTAGATCTTTGACTTGGCTTCATCTTCTGATCTCTCTGATGTCAGGAGTTGTTCTGAGATAGTTCTTCAACAAACATCTCTCAGCATATCTAAGTTCATCAATCATTCTCCTTTTGGCATCTTTAAGCTCTGCAGTATCTTCACCAATTTGAAAAATTGCAGCCCTGAGATCATTAATCTTAGCTTTTCTTATATCCTGATCCAGTCTGATCAAATATGCTTTATCATACTCAAGATTGAATTCCACAGCCCTGTAACCCAGAAAGGTAGTTATAATTTGAGCAGAATTGGGCTTCATTTCAACTATATCACCCTTGTGATCTCTGTACTTTGGAACATATGTGCTGTCAGACTTAACAGAATAAAGTCTTTTCTGTCTCTGAATCTGATCCTTCAAATAGTTTGCAGCAGTTCCTGTCAATCTGTCATCCACTTGAAGTAAGAATAGTACATGCTCCAATTCTTCAAAATACTTCAATGGAATGGCATTTTGCCTTACATGATAAACCCTACCATCTGTCATGAAATACAACAAGATGTATTCTTTCAAGTAGGTATGATAAACCATTTGTACAGATTCCAGTTGATTCAATCTCTCAGGAGTTGCTCCAATAACTGGTTCACTCAAGGAAGTTGGATCATTGGTAGTGTTATGTATTCTTCTTTCATCAGCACTTCCCAATCCAGTTTTATCTCTTGCTTCCTTTCCAGTAACTACTCTTGCTTCAAAACCACTTGCAGCAGTCTTCAAAGGTTGAGTCTGTTTTGCTTTAGTGAAACCTGGTAGGAGTGTCTTTGGTCTATCTTCTGATATCAAGTTAACTTGAGCCGTGTCAGAGGTTACTTGCTTCTTTTGAATATCAGAACTTACAGTTTCTTGACTCTGAATAACTTGAGCCATGTCAGAGGTTGTTTTAAGAACTTTTCTTGAAGTCAGAGCAAGATCATCCTTTTCATCAGTAATTTCTTCATCCTCAGGAGGCACATAAACCTTGATAGGTTCACCAACCTTTTCTTTACCCTTGGATCTTGGATCTATCTGCGGTTGTGATTTAGCCAATGTTGCTTCAGTATGTGTCCTTTCTTTGATCACAATGCCTTTGAGTTTTGGAAGTGGCTTTTTACCAGAAGCTTCAGATTTAGATGTGACTTTCTCTTATTTAAGTATGGCTTCTTCTTCCATTAAACTCTCCAAGTCCATTCCTGGATTTTCCTGAAGAAATAACTGTCTTGACATTTCCTCATCAAGATCTAAAAGTTCATCAGAACTTATCCTTTTACCAGTAGCAGAAATTATTCTTTTCCCAGTATCAGAACTTGTCCTGTGACTTGTGATTTCAGCTTTTCTTGATATGAAACTTCTACCTTGACTATGACCTCTACCCGTTCCAGAGTTTCCTTGATCATCCTTTTCATCATCCTTCCCTTTCAGTGTCTTGTCAGTCTTGCATTTGGACTTAATTACTTTCTCCCCCTTTTTGGCATCAGCAGGTAGTAGAAGAGAGACAAGCAATTCCACTGAGGCTTGGATTTCATTAAGTTGTGATTGCTGAGAAGCTTGATTTTTCAGAATATCATCAATCTGAGCTTGTTGATTCTCTTGAGTCTTCTCAATATAAGCAATCCTGTCAAAGGTAGGTTGGAAGAACTTTTTCTTATCAATCTTTTGAACTTGTTCCTGTTTGATAAATTCTTCCCGAATCTTGTGTAGCTCTGCATGAGTAGTTGAATGAAGACCTTGTAGATGTTTAGTACTCAATGCAGTGACTCTAAGCTGGGTTTTGAAATCATCAGAATTTAACATTTCATCAGCTTTAGTCAAGTGCTCAGCAAGATGCTTTGCAGTTGGAACACATGAAACTGAATTCCATTCCTTAGTCCACTCCTGTCCTGCAGGAGTTTCACTCCACGGCACTGGTGCTTCTCTGGTAACAAACTTCTTAACAAGTTCAGATTTAAGAGTAGTTTGTTGAGGAGTATGTCCTGAAGGACCTGCTGCATCAGCATCTACATTTGGAGCAGCATCACCAGTATCTCCAGCATTTGCAGCATCAGAACTTACAGAATCAGTATCTTCTGATAAAACAACAGTGTGAGTAGCAATGGAGGCTTCAACATCCTCTAATTGCTGATCTGGTGCTAAGTTCTGATCAACAGCCATATCCTGATGCTCACCTAAATTCTGATCATCAGCATCTAGATGCAGAGAAGGTGTAGTAGATAACTCTAGAGTTTGAACAGCATCAGTAACAGGTGTTGTTGAAGGATTAGTTGCTGTTGGAGCTTCTAAGAGAATTACTTCTGGCACAACCAAGTTTTGAACATCAATATCAGCATTTGTGCCCGGATCAACAGGAGATACAGATGGTGTGTTGACCTTTTCAGAAACAGCTTCCTTAGATGGAGTTGATGGAGAAGAAGTAACTTTAGCAAATTCCTTTTCTTGTGAGATCAGAGATTCCTGATCCCTTTCACTTGCTGCTTCCTCTTCATCATCTGAAACTGGCCTATTTGCCCTCTGTTTCTTGTATCTCTTTGTAGATTTGGATTCCTTGGGAGTTTCAGGAACTGTCATTCTTCTAAGCCTCTTGAGAAGCCTAGATCCCCCAATTCCAGAATCCTTCTGAGAAGTCTCTTTCTCAGCTTCATAAACAACAGGCTCTGAAGAAGGAACCTGTTCCTCAGTATCAGATTCATCTCTCAAAGCAATCTTCCTTTTCCTCTGAAGTGTTTGAGGAACAGTCTTTGTCCTCTTAGGTGTGGAAGATGAAGGCTTCATAGTAGATACTGAGGGATGAGGTTCTGATGGTTGAACATCAGGATAAAGTGCAGTGTACTTAACAGGTTCATAGGTGATTAAGGCTTGTTTGACAGATAAAGGTATTAAGAGGGATCTTAACACAGCCTTCTTATTATCAGTAGATAATAAATCAGTGAAAGCTCTTTTAGCTATTTTGAAGGATGGAATTAAATCACCAAAATTTTGGGGCTGACTACAACAGAACCTATGAATAAGCTGACAAAATCTGGCAAAATATACAGTATTTCGATCTTCTGTCATCCTATCCCCAATAAAACCTAAGACATCACTTGCATAATCAAAATCAGTTTGATTTATAAGAGCATACCCGATTTGTTGGCTGAATATGGGAATTGCATCGAAATTTGAGCATTTGTTAGCAAAAGCCTTGGTAATGCAGTCAAAGAAGAAACTCCATTCCCTCCTTATGAAAGATCTCTTCAACTTGCCAAGCTTTTCCAATGTTCCCTCATATCCTAGACTGGCCATCATGTTCTGAAGAACCGGTTCGTCAACAGTAGAATAAACACAGTTCTCAGGGTGTTGCAGTGCTTGTCAAACCGTAGACAAAGTCACAACATACTCATTTTCCCCTGATGAAAATATAATACTCGGGGACCCTTGAGCACCACCATCATCATATACTCCACTCTTCCAGAACTCCAGTACTTGAACTCTAGAGACTAATTCAGGCTCAGTTAGAGCGTACCCAATATCAGAACTAGTGAGAAAATCCTGAATGAAATGAAGTTCAGAGGGTGCCTCTGACGTGTGAAGTATAACAGAGAAGTTATTAGGAACAAACTTTGCTCCATTGAAGATTATGTCCTTGGGTGCCATTAAAATTTGAGAGAAATGCGGTTGCTTGTATTGTGTTTGAGAAAATGTCTATATGAAGAATCGTCAGTAGATGAGAAAGGAGAAAAGTAAAGAGAGAGAGAGAGATAAAAGAGAAAAGTAAATAAAAGATTTGACAATCTTTTCTCTCTGTTACTTATACACAAAAAGTAACCGTTGGGACACCTGGCAGACATGCATTTAAAAGTAGTGGAGCATACCTTGACAACTGTCATACATAGATAAGGCAAGAAGTAATGGACACGGTAAATAAGCAATAATTACCACCCACTTGCAGTTTTTCAAGGAAAAACCGTTCCACTTACCCAGATATTCCATTAATCAAGGTGAATCAGTTTTAATGCAAAATTGAAACTGTTCCCACTTATTCAAATTATTTTTCACTGCAACATTAATATTCTGAAAATAAATCAAGTGAAAATGACCAAGATAAATCAGATGAGTAAGTACTGATAAAGGAAAATCATAACTTAAATTAACACATTATTTATATGGTCATCAGAATATGAATATGTAACAGGATTTAACAATGCATTAAAATATCTTAGAGACAAAATCTTGAAGCAAAAACAAATTTCATTAATATATCAAGAGAATACATTCATGAAATTAAAATTACATCAGTACTTGTACAAGATTTCCCTAAGCTGCTAAACCTAACGTCAACAGCCTTTGTCCTAGCTCAGGAAGCAGGGCAAGGCTGATGATGAAGAAAAACAGGAAGAAGAAAATAAATCATTTTTTCTTCCTACTCTCGACAAACACAATGGCGAGTCGAATGATTCGCTCTTGTTGGCGGAGAGCTTCCAGCCTTTCCTCCTCCAATCGCTCCAGATGGCGATGGTAATCCATATTGAAGAACAGGAGGTGGGTGAGAACCTCCTGTGGGACAGAGTCCCATATCTCATCAGGAATGGCAGTGACGTGCCATTCCTGCTGCCAGTCGGCACAGCTTAGCTCCATATTGAAGGTTTCGTAGTTCAAAAACATGTTGTATCTGACCATGGTGTTTTTGAAAGAAAAAGTATGAAGGTAAGGTGAGTTTGTGAGAAAAGATTTGATGGGAAGGCTGAAGGGAAGTGGTTGCTTATATAGGCAAGAGAATACCAGGAGATGTAAAGAAATTTAAAGCTGACAGGTAGAATTAATTCTACCTCGTCTCCCCAGACTTGGAAAAAGAAAAACATTCATTGGAAAGGGAAAACATGATTTAATGCGCACAAGAAGCAAGTAAAAGTTGATTGTTCAAGTACGAGTACCACTAACCCTAACCATAGTGACTATTAATCTTCCACTTCAACAGATTCTAGTTTAAACCGAGACAGTTTCCAAATTTATCCACAAATAAGTCAAGTAAAGAGTCAGACTGTAATATCAGAACTTAGACTTATATAGAACTTAACAGTCATCAGAACTTAATTTCTTAACTCGAAAAAGAAATGCCTATCTTAGTAAGTCCTCTCACAAATTCTGATTTATATTCTTCAGAACTTAATCATCAGAATATGTAATCAGAACTTGTCCTCAGAATTTGTGCAATGTGACACAATGACTGTTCATCTAAAACAACATAGATCACCACAGTGATTTTCATCATTCATATGGAATGATTAGTGTGTGCATTAAGCTAAATATCAGACAAAGAGTAAAGTCTGATTCACTTCAGTACATCTTAGAAATAAGGCATAACTAAAACTTTGCTAAAGAGCTGTCATTATTCTGAAACCTACTGTTGAATGAGTTCATGCATGAGTCCACCTCAACTATTGTGTGCTAATTTTATGCATCTTTTTGAATTCCATTTTACAGTGGCTTCTCAGTGTAAGTGAGTCACGACTGCTTATCAGAATTTATGCTATTATCAGAGTATTTCTCCAGTAATCATAGAGTGTGAAAAGTCACCAAGAAAATATTTTATTTGCTTTTCTGATGCATATTACTTAATACCAGCAATGCATTTGGGTCTTCCCTTCCACATTTTTACTCTAGATCTCAAAGGAGTACCTGATTTTTAATCCTTGATTCCTTTGCTTTTTCTTTTGACAAGTGAGGTTTATCAGCACTTAATACATTTAACAGATTTACTGGCATCAGAACTTAACAGATGAGTAGCATTATTCTAGTTTGTGACTTAGTAATAAGATAGACAAAGTAAACTCAACTAAGCTCAATTATCAGAATTTGCTTGTGTCAATAGATTTCCACAGAACTAATTACTTCTTACATGGGATCCCTTGTTTATTGAAAACTACTAGTTCAGCATCTAGCACAGTTATCCTCATAGGATTGAATAGTTACTTAAACAGACATATTACTTATCAGAGTTTAGAAACATATATCAGACAACAGTCAGTACTTAAACACATTTGTCAATTAAGCACAGAATTCACAAAGAGATTAAATTCTGTAAATACTGATCATATAGTCTGATGTAACAGAACAAAACTAAGCAGATTTAGAAAAAGAACCTGAAACCATTCCAAGTTCATTTACCAATCTTGTAAAGGTAGCTTCACACAATGGTTTTGTGAAGATATCTGTTAGTTTTTGATCTGTTGAAACAAAGTGCAATTCCACTGTACCTTCATCCACATGTTCCCTTATGAAATGGTACCTGATGCTGATGTGCTTTTTCATAGAGTGTTGAACTGGATTACCTGTCATAGCAATAGCACTTTGATTATCACAGTAAATAGGGATTTTGAAATATGTTAACCCATACTCCAGTAACTGATTCTTCATCCAAAGAATATGTGCACAACAACTTCCTGCAGCAATATACTCTGCTTCTGCAGTTGATGTGGAAATTGACTTTTGTTTCTTGCTGAACCAAGAAACCAATCTGCCTCCAAGAAATTGGCAGCTTCCACTTGTGCTTTTCCTGTCAATTTTGCAACCTGCAAAATCTGCATCTGAGTAACCTATTAGTTTAAAATCTGATTCTCTAGGATACCACAATCCCAGATCAGCTGTTCCTTTAAGATACTTAAAAATTCTTTTCACAGCTGTTAAGTGAGGTTCTCTTGGATTTGCTTGAAATCTTGCACAAAGATAGGTTGCATACATGATATCAGGTCTACTTGCAGTTAGATAGAGTAGAGATCCAATCATACCTCTGTAATCAGTAATATCTATTGATTTACCAGTATCCTTATCCAGTTTTATTACAGTGGCCATGAGAGTGGATGCACTTGAACAATCTTGCATTCCAAATTTCTTCAGCAAGTTTCTGGTGTACTTAGTTTGACAAATAAAAGTGCCTTCTTCATTCTGCTTGACTTGAAGGCCCAGAAAATAGCTAAGTTCCCCCATCATACTCATCTGATACCTTGACTGCATCAGTTTGGCAAACTTCTTGCAAAGTCTGTCATTTGTAGACCCAAAAATGATATCATCAACATAAATCTGGACCAGAAGTAAGTCCTTTCCATGGTTGAGGTAGAACAATGTTTTGTCTATTGTTCCTCTGTTGAATCCACTTTCCAGAAGAAACTGAGCTAAAGTTTCATACCATGCTCTAGGAGCTTGCTTAAGTCCATAAAGTGCTTTATCAAGCCTGTAGACATAATCTGGATGTTTGGAGTCTACAAAGCCTGGAGGTTGTTCAACATATACTTCCTCCTCTAATTCTCCATTGAGAAAAGCACTTTTCACATCCATTTGAAAGACAGTAAACTTTTTGTGAGCAGCATAAGCCAAAAATATCCTTATGGCTTCTAACCTAGCGACTGGTGCAAATGTTTCATCATAATCAATTCCCTCCTGTTAAGAATATCCTTTTGCAACCAGCCTTGCCTTATTCCTTGTAATTATGCCATCACTGTCAGTTTTGTTTCTGAATACCCACTTTGTACCAACAACAGATCTATTCTTTGGTCTTGGAACTAGGGTCCAGACTTTGTTTCTTTCAAATTCATTTAACTCTTCCTGCATTGCTTGCACCCAATCAGCATCTTGAAGAGCTTCTTCCACTTTCTTTGGCTCAGTCTGAGAGAGAAAAGAATTGTAAAGACATTCGTTTGAAGTACCTGTTCTAGTTTTGACACCTGTATCAGGATTTCCAATTATCAAATCAGGTGTATGTGATTTTGTCCACTTTCTTGCAGATGGAAGGTTTTCTCTAGAACTGGATGCTCCCCCATGATCCATGTTGTCTTCATTTTCATTTTCTGATGCTCCCCCCTGAAACTATGCTCTCTGAGTTGGATTCTTCAGAATTTAGATTTTCAGCACTGTCAGAACTTGGCTTATCAGAACTTGACGAATCAGAACTTGAAGATCCAGACGTATGTTCTGATGTTTCTTGAGATGTGGTAAGATCTTGAGTATGCTCCCCCTGCACAGGTGCATCTTCCTTTGGCGTAGTCACCACAGTTTCAATAACATCAGAGTTTAATCCATCAGAATTTACAGTATCAGGACTTAGACTGTCAGTATCAGAATTTGAGTCTTCATTTTCAAATCTCAGCTGATCATGGTCAATAAAATCTTCAAGACCAGTAATCTTCTTGTCATCAAAGGAGACATTGATAGATTCCATGACCACTTTTGTTCTCAAATTATAGACTCTGAAGGCTTTTGTGGAAAGTGGATATCCAACAAAGATTCCTTCATCAGCTTTTAGATCAAACTTGGATAACTGTTCAGGATGAGTCTTGAGAACAAAACACTTGCATCCAAATACATGAAAGTACTTCAGATTTGGCTTCTTTTTCTTCACCATCTCATATGGTGTTTTTCCTTGCTTGTTAATGAGTGTTGCATTTTGAGTAAAACAAGCAGTCTGCACAGCTTTAGCCCAGAAATAGGTTGGAAGTTTTGCTTCTTCAAGCATTGTACGTGCAGCTTCAATGAGAGTTCTATTCTTCCTTTCAACAACTCCATTTTGCTGTGGAGTTCCAGGAGCAGAAAATTCCTGCTTTATTCCATGGTTTTTGCAGAACTCTTCCATTATCAAATTCTTGAACTCAATGCCATTATCACTCCTTAAGGTTTTCACAGAATCTTTGACCAATTTATCCAGATGTTTGACATGATCAATCAAGATAGATGCAGTTTCACTTTTTGTGTGCAAGAAATACACCCATGTGTATCTAGTGAACTCATCCACTATGACCAATGCATATTTCTTCTTTGCAATAGACATGACATTTACTGGACCAAATAGATCAACATGTAGTAGATGATAAGGCTCAAGAATTGATGATTCAGTCTTGCTCTTGAATGAATATTTTGTTTGTTTGGCCTTCTGAAAAGAATCACAAAGACCATCAGGAGCAAATACTGACTTTGGCAGTCCTCTCACAAGATCTTTCTTGACTAGTTCATTTATATTGTTGAAATTTAAATGAGAGAGTTTCTTGTGCCAATTCCAGCTTTCTTCAATTGATGCTCTACTCATCAGACAGATTGCAGAACCATCAGTACTTGTTGAAAGCTTAGCTTCATAAATGTTACCACGCCTATATCCTTTCAGAACAACTTTGCCTTTAGATTTACTCACAACTTCACAGTGTTCTTCAAAGAAATCAACATGATAACCTCTGTCACAGATTTGACTTATACTCAGCAGATTGTGTTTAAGTCCTGAGACCAGAGTTACTTCTTTAATGATGACATTCCCAAGATTGATATTGCCATATCCCAATATTTTTCCAATGTTGCCATCTCCATAAGAAACACTTGGGCCAGCTTTCTCCACAAAGTCTGATAGCAGGGCCTTATTTCCAGTCATATGTCCTGAACATCCACTATCCAGAACTAGAATATTTTTCCTGTTGCCCTGCAATCACAAAGACCACTAATGATTAGTTTTAAGGACCCAGACTTGCTAGGATCCTTTGGCCTTATCAAGTTTGTTAACATTTGCAGCGGATTTAGCATCAGAGTTTATGTTAACATTTTTCTTATCAGAACTTACACTATCAGACTTTTGAGTCAGAATTTACACTAGAAGGAACAATGGAAACTTTCTTCAAAGAAGGTTTTAATTGATAATAATCATAGTACAGACTATGATATTCCTTACAAGTATAAATGGAATGCCATAAACTACCACAATGAAAAAAAGGATTTTGTGGTTTATATCTAACAAACTGACTCTTAACTCCTGATTTTGAAGGTAAGGGGTTAATGTTCTTATTCTTCCTGCACAAAGAAGCCAGATGGTTAGAACTTCCACAGTTATGACATGTTTTCCTAGGAGCATCAGGAATTGGTTTATAATCATTGCTTTTATTCACACCTTCCTTTACATTCCTATTTTTCCTATGTGATTTTACCTTGTTTGCATTCTTAACATCTTTTAGCTTATGCTTAAGCTGCTTCTTTGTCATTAAGCCTATGTTTACTTTAGCTGTCTTTTCCAGTTTTAGTTTATCAGAAGTTTATTTCTCTCTAACTTCTGATTATCATTATCAGACTTTTCAGTTACAAACTTAACAGGTTTTAACTTTGGCTTTTGTTTAACAACAGGCTTAATTTCTACAGTTCCTTTATCATTCTTATCCTCTCCATAACCTAAGCCCTCTTTCCAATTTTCACTACTTAGCAAATTTTGAGTTGTTCTGCCAGAGTTAGTCCAAGTCCTGATTATCTCTCTTTCCTTTTCTAACTCAGTTTTTAGAGATTCATTCATTTTTAGCACTTCATCCCTAACATAAAAAGCATCATCTCTATCCTTCTGAGTTTGATGGAACATAACTAACTCTTTTTCTAAGAAATCATTTCTTTTCTTAAAAGCAAGATTTTCAGTACTTAATCTTTCACATGTTAAAGTTTGATCTCTATAACTAACAAACATGGTTTTAAGATATCTTCTCAACTCATTAATATCATCAGTATGAAAAGCATAAGTAGTCTGAGGTACCTTTGTTTCAGCAGCTTCAGAACTGCTCTCAGCACTTTCTTTATCAGCATTTGCCATCAATGCATAGTTCTCCTCACTTTCAAAGTCTGAGGTGTCTGTCCAGCTTTTCTGCTTTGTGACAAGAGCCTTGCCTTTGTCACCCTTTACCTTCTTGCAATCAGGAGATATGTGGCCTTTCTCACCACAGTTATATCATTTGACATTGGTATAATCTCCTCTATCAGACTTTCCTCCTCTGCCTTCAGATCTTCTAAAATTCTTCTTATCAGAACTTAAGCCTTTCCTGGAAAACTTCTTTCCCTTCCTGAACTTCCTGTATGCAATCTTTGTGATCCCTTTCACCATAAGAGCACACAGCTTCATCATCTCCTCATCAGCATCAGTCTCAGGCAAGCTTTCAGAATCTGAGTCATCATCACTTTCAGAACTTGATGACTCAGTATCAGACTTTGTGAAAAGAGCTTTACCCTTGTCTTTCCTTGAGGTAGCTGCCTTGGGGGATTCTTCTTCAGCCTTAAGAGCAACTGTTCTTGACTTTCCTCCTTTCCTCTTGCTTCTTTGTTCCATCTCAAGTTCATGAGTCTTGAGCATTCCATAAATTTCATCAAGAGTTGTTTCATCAAGATTGTAATTGTCTCTTATTGTTGTTGCCTTCAAATCCCAACATTCAGGAAGTGCTAACATGAATTTAAGGTTTGAATCTTCAAGATCATACTCCTTATTAACCAGTGACAGATCATTCAAGAGTTTGACAAATCTATCATATAAATCAGTCAATGATTCATTAGCCTTTGAGTCAAAGTGTTCATACTCTTGAGTGAGTATTGTCTTCCTGTTCTTCTTAATTATATCAATTCCCTGACACCTTATTTCCAGAGCATCCCATATCTCCTTAGCAGTCTTGCAGTTAATTACAGTAAGTGTCGTACCTTAGCATCCTTAGCAATTGACGCGATATCTTCAGCAGTATAATCACTCTTTTCCTTTGGTACAGTTTTTGCTGCTTCACCTGCAACTGCAACAGCGAGCTTGGTTGGTTTGTGAGGCCCTTCCTTGATTCTATCAAGATATTCTGGATCTGTAGCTTCCAGAAACATGGTCATCCTCACATTCCATATGGCATATTCTGATGGTCTCAGTATGGGAACTCTGATGGTTTCATACCGACTTTGAATTTGTGTCTTTGTAGGTTCTTCAGTTTTGGTAGGCTTAGTTGGAGTTTCTGTGTCAGACATGATTGTGTTTGGATCTTTAACTGTATGTGTGTTAACAGATAGGCTCTGATACCACTTTTTAGGTCACACATACTGTAGAGGGGGTGAATACAGTGTATAATAAAATCAAATCGAACTTTAATATCTTAAGTAACAGAAAACAAACTTTATTGAAATAATAAACTCTGTTACAGTATGGAACTGTTACCTCTCAGTGATGAACAAATATCACGAGAGCTGCTAGGGTTACAATGAATAATCTTCTCGAATATGATAACACTTATAGTGTAAACCCTATGTCTGTGTTTATATACTACACAGTTACAAGATAATCGCTAATTGATATGGAATATAATTCTGCTTCCTAAAATATATCAATCAGATATCTTTTCTTCCAAGTATTCCATTCTTCACGGAACTCCTTCTTCATGCAAATCTCTTCTTATGTTTATCTCGATCTTCTTTCCTTTAATCAGCTACTTTCCTTATCTAATCGTCCTTCAGCACTTAAGTTCTGATATCCAACATCTGATGATTATCTCCTGATAATATAAGTACTGATATCCTTAAGTCCTGACTTCCAGTATAAGTACTGATTCCCAGTTAAGTACTTATTTGTCCTGTTAAGTAAGATCTGAAAACTAAACATAAATCATGTTAGCCATGACATTATCAAATATATCTAACATAGTGTTTAGATGTTTAACACTCACACAAGCATGATAGCATCACACATAAGATAACGTTGAACTAGTTCACTAGACTATTTTTCTGGTAACTAGGATTAATATTTACTTGTGCATGTTACTTTAGATGATCTTAAATATGTGTTTGAATATTTGTTGAACATGATTAATTGCTTTAGTGAGATAGATGTTTTCCAGCATATAAGACTTTTATTTTTGCTTATTCTCTGTATCCTATTATAATATGATTTGCTCATTTATTCTGAATTGTTTGTTAAGGTGTTAATTTATAATTGGATTGAGATAGATAGATGAGATTTATCAACAAGATTGGACTAGATAGAGTTAGTGATTTATTTGTTAATTCTGTTTGTTCCATATCATGCCTGTCTTGCTTAATTATTATGCGTAATGTTTCTGAATGAATGCCATGTATTCTTAATACAATGCTTGCTTATTCTTTATGCCATGAATGCATCTCTTAGTACTTGCATTAATTATAGAAGAAGCATGTTTAGAATTACAATAGGGCAAAGACTGCTAGTCCTCCTTATGTAAGGTTGGAATCATTTTTCCCCTAGCCTAGAGACAATTCTGTCAAGGGTAGTAAAATGGAGAAGATGATCAGTCAAAGATAATTAGCATAATAAGGTTGCAGCTATTGTTATATCTGTTTATAATAATATCTCTAATCCAACTGGACCCAAACTGATAAGTTGGGTACCAAGAACTGTTAATCAATTTGTGAGTGCAGGACGTAACATGTTATTCGATTCATATGTATTTTTGGTATTTGATACTCAAGGCATGTGATCAAAGAAAGAGCCTCACAATCAAATATGATTGACATGAGCTATTCCGTCAATAATCTTTGGAGATGACAGCAAAGGTTTTCATTACGGGACAAGCTATACAGATAAAGGGATGTCATCATGAATTGAACAATTGGTATCATTGACAACAACTAATTATTGGAGTCATTGATAACAGTTGAAGCAACTTCCTTGCTGGAGAATCAAGGCACAAATCCTCTTATCAGACAGTTCTGCATCAAAGGACAAAATGTCAATTCAATGAAGGATTAGTGTCTCATCTGAAGCATGAAGATTGAGAAGCTTGCTCTGATTAAGAGTAAGTTAGAAGCTCTCACCCTTGAACATAAACTCAAGGAACTCTTTTGTGAAAAGGGTTTAGTGAGAGGACTGCCTCATCTGGAATTCAGAAGATGATAAATGTGAGGCATGTCAGAAAGAGAAGTCAAAGACAACATCACATCAAGTAAAGATATACCTTAGTGATGGTGGTTGACTACTCTTATGAAACAAAGTTGCTGTTCGTGCATTCTCAAGATAAGACATCACAGATGGTGATTGATCATATTAGGAGATCAAACTGGAAGCAACTACAGAGACATATTCAGCACTGGGAGCTCCGTGTCAGAATGGAGTGGTACAAAGGAAGAACCCGAACTTGATTAAAGCCACAAGGGAAATATCAAGCTAATCAAGACTTTCTTAATACCAAAGGGATGAAGCAGTCAATTCAGTTTGCAACAAGTTAGATCAAGCCTTGATCAGGATGTATACATGAAGACCACTAATGAGTTAATGGCCTACAGAAGCAAACACTGGATAACCTCAAAGTGTTGGGAGAGAATGTTCTACAGTTAGAATATTTTCCATGGCTACTCAGTGTAGTTTACAACCTACAGGGCATTTGTGGTTGATCAACAGAAGGTGATTGAAAGTCTAAGTGCACAGTTCAACAACTCAATGCTCCAAGCTGTTAAAGGAGAAATTAATGGTATTGATGATTCATATCCAAGCAGTGGAATGACAGTGTATCACACAACTCATTATTTCAATGAAGCCAGTCAGCAAGGGTAAGGATTTTCAGGAAATCCCAGCAACAGCTTAGGGGGAGCAAAAGAAGGATCAACTAGTCAGGCACAACACCACATTGAATATTAGAGGACACTAAAGAACATATCTGCTGAGACAAAGGGTTTGATGTCAATATTATTCCCAGAGTCTAGTTCTTAAGTGATCCAGATGGTGGAGTAATGATTAGCAGGGCTACTGAGTATGAATGATTATTTCTCTAGTTTTCTATCTGAAGAAGAAACTGAGAAAGTTACAGAAGCTCTGATAGATCCGGATTGATTGGGTGATTGTAAAGCAAGATGAGCTCAATCAGTCAGCAAGCAGATTATAGGGAAGCTGGTATCCAAACCAAATGACAATATTGTAATTGGTACAAGGATAACCAGAAGTCAAACAGGATGACAATGGCATTGTTACGAGGGACAAGGCCAAACCGGATGCTAGGTTATTATCAGGAAGCAGTATCTAACAGATAGCACCAGTGATGAGACTTGAGGATATTACGTCATATCAGGCACCTGATGCACATTACACTTGGAATTGGACTCTAGTAGATGTGTACAAGTGCACTCCTGGTTGGTGAGTCAAAAGAGGAAGTCAATGCAATACAATTCATGGACTTTGTTCATGGACTTTGCAGTTGCAGATCTATTGGACTATGTATATCTCTTCTTCACAATCTCACTTCAGGTTAGTATGAACTGGTATACTACTCAAGTAATCGTCAAGGACATGTTATGGCACTCTAACTGAAGTTACAGTCTAATATGAACTAGTAGAGTCGTCATATTAATAACTCTCTTATCACTAGGCACAAACATAATGTTATATATATGCTCTGATATAATGATAATGTTATATGTTCGTCTACTAACAAAAACTTGTGCAAGATTATTTGCTAAGTAATTGCATAATAGGTATGGAGGAGCATGTTGGAAAGGTTACAATTCTTTTTGGAATTACTTCAAGCAAGCCATTAGGATAATTCTTTTAGGAGCTCAAGCAAGCCAAAAGAACAATTCTTTTAGGAGCACAAGTAAACAAAAAGAATGATGGCAATACAAGTAAGTTAAGGATCTTTTAAAAATGCAAAATTTGGAAGATTCTGAACATGCCAAGACTACTTACCAATAGAAACCACTAAAACTTGAGCAGTGCAACTCAGGTATAATGACAAGCTATAGAGGTATGACGAGCTCACTCTCTTACTCAAATGCTAATAGACAACATGTAATGTTCTCAAGATGCCAAAGTGCAAGGTTCCAAGTGGATCTTAGAGAATCCAATCGTATAGCTATTAACAAGATTATTAGATATCGTAAGGGACTATCAACTCTTGGAGTAAAGTAGCCTAAAGATTTTATGCTTAACATGTTTGGCTATATAGATACAGATTATGCAGGTTGTAAGAAAGACAGGAGAAGCATCTTTGAAGCTGTCAACTTAAGTGACAGGAGAAGCATCTCAGGAAGCTATCAACTTCATGGAAGAAGATTGATTTCTTGTTATGATAAGAAACAACCTCAAATCTAACAACTCTGTGAACACTCTATGACAAGGCACCTTCACACTAGGTATCATTTAATTCGAGAGCATGTCTTTTAGTTAAGAGTTACTAACAGAAACATTTATTAAATCACTTGTTAAAGTTAATCTTCAAGACTGGTTTGTAAGTGTGGGACATCATTCATTTCATATTAGTTGAAAATCTCATCTGTAAGGAATTCTTAATATAAGTTCACAAGTATTATATCTTCAATATTTAAAGGATTTGTGAATTTATCAGTAATCCAACACCTCGTACTTACTGCTACTATCTTGATTATCATGATTACAATATCATATACATTTGTGGTAGTTAAGTATTATAGCATTAAGTTTGAATACTGTTTTAATTGATTTAAATTATGACTGTAGACAATTCCATTCAATATCAGTCTCATGATTTAAATTATATTAAAATAATATGCAGCATAGTTATTTGTATCTTGTATGAATAATTGTGATACTTTTAGTATTAGTGATATTATTTAGAATTTTTGTTCTAAGTAATTAATGCTTATTTCTAAAATCACTGATATTGAAAGTTGAAGTATTTTCTAAGTTATGTGTATAAAACTCTCAATATTTTATATGCTTAGAAAGTATTTCTAAAATTACTAATTATCCAGAGAGTGATTGCCATGTATATTAATCATATATCCTTTCGGTGATTATCCAAGGATAATTATGAAAATATTTAAGTGCTAGTATCTAACTCATAGATATTTAGTATTTATTTATTTAAGTATTTATTTTGGATAGTTTGGATTATGGAAATTGAAGCAATTCAATGATTTTATTTGCTCAATAATTCAAACTAACTTAAAATAAATAAGCAGCATGATTGATTATAACTAAATTTTTCAATAATTGATATCTAGTATATTGATTGTAACTTGTGTGTTATAAGTTAATTATGAGATTTTGGTTTTAGTGAATTTAGTAATGTTTACATCTCAAGAATTCACTGAAATCAGAATCATAATTGTAGCATGATTAGTTGTGTGTAGTTTCTTGACTTATATCAGTTAATGATATTTAGTTAAGAGTTTAACTATGAACTAATTGTGAAGTATTAGTATTTGTGACATTACTTAGAACTCCTCTAAGTAATCAATGTTTATCCTTAGTCATTTATACTAATATAAAAAGTGTAAAATTATCTCTTGAAGTACAACTATGGTCAATGAAGATTTTGCTTTATTAGAAGTAACCATATGTTGTTCACCTAGAATTATTTTTATACTTATTTGCAAATTCCTAAACACTTTGATAATAGATGAAATACTCAATGGATCAAAGTATATGGAACTTAGAATATTTTTCTAAGATTGCAAACAAGTCAATGTTGGTTAATGTTGCTTTATTTATCGAACCAATATTGTTTGAGATATTACAGTTGTTAGGAGTTAACAATTGTACGATATATGAAATTGAATGTTGATGTCTTTTTGATAGATAATTGGTATTTAATTCATTGATATCTTATTTTAATATTTAAAATAGGATGCAACATAATTATTGGTATCAAAAGTACTTGACAAGTATCAGACAATGATATATTGTTAATATTTTGTTGCAGATAATTGTGAGATTTTAAGTTCTAGTGGATTTATATGAGTTGCTACATCTGACAGATTCACTACAATTTGAAATTAGCAACATAGTCAGTCTTATTAAGATTATTTATCAATAAACAATTTTGTTGATTATAAACTTATAAAGATAGATTATGGAGCTTTTGACATGAATGAGAATTGCTTAGACTTTACCCTAAGTGATCAATGCTTTTACAAAAACTCATTCATATTGAAAGACAAAATCTTTCTTTCTCTTCTTAATACTACTAGGTCATCAGTCTGTGTCTTATCAAATCATTTATCATTTTAGGCATAAAAACAGACTTGTGCACTCGAACAGTTTTAAGAGAAAAATCAAACTTCTTTCTACATTGGTGATTGCTTATTTCATTAAAATCTTTTGATTAAATGCATAATTTTCATTCATTATAGATCTTCAATGCATTTTATCTCTATATTTCCATATGATCTGTGATACAAGTTTAGCCTCCAATGGCCTTATTTCATTTGATAGTCATGAGGTTGAAAACCCACAACTTCTATCCCAGACTGTAAAGACAAACACAGAAACAAACCAACCAACACTCTCTTACCACTAAAATAAAGTATGAACGAGCGTGAGGGAGAAAGTGCCTTAGTGCACCACATAAGGAAGGTTCTGAAGTCAACCCAACAGCTCTGTCTTCCACAAAGATGAGTAGTATTTAAAAAAAGAAAACTGCTAGCCCCCATACATCTTCTCAAAAATATGTAATGGCTGAAAAGGCACAAGGAAAGGTTACACACACAAAGGATGAGTTGACGAAAACAAGAGTTTCGACCATTTTACGGTCAGATTCGATTGTTCAAGGTTTTTTAATGAACCAATTGCCTTTACAGGTGTTAGGAGAGGATACTGATCCAATAGCCATATGTCAGTGGTCAGTGTCTACCTCCCCAGGACTAATAAACCTGGATGTATCTGCGGATAGTGGATCTGACATAGATGCAGATCGACAACTTGTTAACAATGATTCAGATATTACCTGATGAGTCACAAGGAAATATCTTCATAGACATTTGAAGGAAACTTTGATCTTTATGCTAAATTCTTTGGATCATTGTTTACCTTCCCAGAGTTCAAATCTGGAACCCTAAAAGGGAAACTAGCAACTTGTAGATTATGAATCAGATTCATCTGACGAGTCTAACAAGGATGGGGATTTGCAAACTCCCATTGCACCACCTGTGACCTCCTTAAAGATGGCTAAGGTGATTTTCCTTGCAGGTGCAGCTGGATTTTGGAGCTATGAGAGGAGTGATACACTTGTGAGAATGAGTGTAAACACGAGTGGAGAGAAGAGTGAAATACTTGTGAGGTACACGAAACAGAATCACACACTCACAGTGAGGAAGAAAGACGGAAACACCATATCCCATTCCCTATCCCTAAACATGGTTCTTGATACTTCGGGTCTCGAATCTGTTTATGATTGGAACCTAACTCTTAGGGACCTAACATTTACAGATTGGATTAGAATACTTCGGGACCTTTGGGAACTCATAATTGGTAACACTTGGTGATCTCACATTTGGGAGGTATAAGGAGTTGGGAAGATTGGTGAACATGATGATCAACAGTGAAGTCATTCTTGCAGCATTTAAAGGGACATGGTTGATCAGACTATGACTTGTTATTTCTTTTCCAACCAAGTAACATATGAGAACTCCTTCAGACAACAGCATGCATTCCTTCCCTAAGGGGGATATAAAAGCTTATATAATAGTTTGGAGGATTCCTCAACTAAGGGGGAGAAATAGCAGGAAGGAGGAAAAAGGTAAAGCACATGTACACTACACCACACCATTGTTGTTTGTAACTACAGATCCTATTATACGAGAGAGGTGGTAAACACAAGGTGATTTCCTGGTAATCAGAAGAAGTGGTTTGGTTCATCACTATTCTTCATAAGGGGAGAAGCTGTTTTCCAAAAGGGGAATACCATTAGTTCTTATCTGCGGATCCTATTGTACGGGAGAGGTGGTAGACGAAGGTGGTCTCCTTTAAGCAGTTGATTCTCATAGGGGGGAGAAGCAAGAGAGATATGTGCTTCTCAACAGGAAATATGGTTGTACAAAAGAAGCTGCTAATGATTACTTCAAGACTGAAAAGTATTATTTGGCAGAGATTTGAAGAACCAAGGAAATGAAGATGAAACTACTTGAAGATCAGTTCAGTGCTAGAAGAACAAGCATCTTTCATTTCAGTTACTCAAGAAATCTGGAAATGCAGTATTTGATCCAGAAAACTAGTAGCATTATTTACAAGTCCTGGTATATTACTTTTTCTAGTTGTTAGTTGAATTATCCTCTCTATTTAATTTGTTTGTTAAGTTTAACAATCAAATAGGGGGAGATTATTGGTGAGAATGTGTAGCTGTATGAACAGTTACGTGATAATTCAACACGATAACAACACTAGAACATGACAGGTTAATAATACTACGTCTACACAAGAAATCAGGAAGAATGAAGACAAGGCAAATACAAATAAATCAGAAGATTAGAAGAAAGCCTGAAGTCTGTCTACAGGTCACTGAAAGAAGTTCATTAATATGATCATGCCTCAGTGAAGAACAAAGGTTAAAGACTTTCAAGGTTTCAAAAATGTTGAAGATTCAGTATACAAGTGCTACCGGAAGATTTCAGTGTATTGGCATTGATTGAAAATAGACAGTGTTCGAAGCATAGGAATCTGAAGAATTGAAGATAGGGTATAGACAGAGGTTAATGAAGACATTGTCTAAAGTAACAGAAATGATTCCAGTGAAAGTACAGTTGTTTATTGACAATCAGTGTTCGAAGCAATAAGGTTGAGGCAAGCTTAACAATGTAATCAAGGCTATAATACGAAGACCTGAATCAGTGCTAGTCATCTGTGAACCAGACCAGTTGCACTAGGCGTCAACAGCTCGTGAAAGGAATCTGGGTATTATTTATAGAAGGATTGTTAAGTTGAGGAACGTACTTGGATTGAACGTTTATCTGTTAAAGTACGAGAAAATGTGCGCGGGGTATATAGCTCAACAGCTCAGGGGACTGGCGAAGCTCAAAGTTTAATTGTTAATTTAAATAAATTATTTAATGGACTTTAATATAATTTATTTAATAAACTTAAAATGATTTATCTTATAAACTTTAAATAAGTTTATTTTATAAATCTAAATTAGTTTATTTATATAAGTTATATTTAAGTTTATTTTATAAATTAATTTAATTATAATTTAAAATTAAAAAGAAAAAGAGAAAAAGAAAATAGAAAAAGAAAAAAAAAAGAAAAGAAAATCAAAGAAAAAGAAAACAAGAAAACAAAAAGAAAACCAAAAAAAAAGAAAAAGAAAAAAAAGAAAACAAAACAAAACAAAAAGGAAAAAGGAAATAAAATCAAATAAAAGTATAACAAAAACGTGTACATGTTTTTGGTTTTTGGTTAAGTACATTAACATGTACTTAAATGTCGCCACAGAGAATAAGTCTCTCCCCCTGTCGCCACACAACTTCTCCTGTACCTCCCTTGTCGCCACACACACCTTGTCGCCACACAGGTCTTGGAGTTAGAATAATAAATAAAAAGGTTACTCCTCCCTCATGTCCTCCCTAGTGTCACCACAGAGCAGAGCTAATTGGTGTCTCCACAGAAGCATTCAACCTCAGCCACACAATTTTATTGTGTATTAAGTCTACACTTTGCAGCAGAAGATTTGAGCCATTCATTTTATTTTCTGTTCATCTTCTCTCCCAAGAGAGTAATAAAAATGGCAACGGAGATTTACAGAGGAGTTCAAGCTACTTGAATATCCGTTTAACTTCTCACCGGAGTAACGTTATAATGCCCAATTTAACTCTTGTATATTCTTAGGGGCATTATAATCGTTACCCAGTAATTAAATCCTAGTACAAACAAAAGCTAGATTATTGTATAGGATTTGATTTGTAAATCTTTGTAGTAGCTAGGAACTTTGTTGTTCTTAGATTGTAGCCGGTTAATTTATTTACCGGATTGTAGCATCCCCCTCGAGGATTTATATACGAATATATATTTCCCCGAATATCTTACTTTCCTCATTTTATCGTTCCAAACACTATTCCTCTCAAGAACACGAAACCACTAACCGAGCACTAAATATTTTATCCACTAAAGATTTGAAAGAATATTTAATTTAGTGATTATCGTATTCAACCCCCTTTCTACGATAATTCGTGACCTAACAAATACATATAAATATAAGTTGGGTTATGAAATCGCATGGATAGAAGTGATAGTGGTATTAAGTTGAGCTTAAGCGATTATTAGAATTAGGTTATTTCAACCCTGTAGGTCTTAAACGGAAAACGCAAATATCGACATCGGACTAGGAATAATCTAGTGATTAGACGTCGAGATCAACGAAGTTCCAATCGAAGAGCCTGAGTGCTGGGATCGTATCCAAGATAGGGTAGTGGTTGGACAATAAAGCCAAACGTTCAAGGCAATCCAAAAGTCAACCGATAATAGTAGTTAAAGCTTATCAAGGCAAGTATTCATGAACTTTCTTTTAAATACTGCAAATGTTTCTTCGTTCCTATTCCAAGTTCAGAATAGTTAAATGTTTTACATTTCACTGCAATTACTCTTATTATGCATGTTCTTTTCATTATTGTTCCCATAATTCGATTGCTCTCTTGAGAAAATACCCATTCTTTTGGGTTATTTGCGAACCCTGAATTGGGATGTTTTGAATTCAAAATGATTTGACATCAAAATACTCCACGGGTTGGATGATGATGTGGGGGATTAAGTTTTACTTAATCCTAAGGACCGGGACATGACCGGTGCCTTGAGATGGGCCGTAGAGCCTGGGTACCCGACTGGATCTATACAGGTAGGTATAGATCTGCGCTGTATCCTGACTGATCAACAGGATATAAGTGTGAACTAGTGTCCAGTCTAATTTATTGTTGATCGCCATTAACGGCATTCTCTCTCGAAGGTTTTATGATTCCAAAAACCGGACAAAACCCTGATTCAGGAGATGAATCTGGGAATCACTTGTCACTTTTGGATTTATAATTAAAGGCTGGAAACAACCAATATTTATTCGCTCAATTCCCTCAAATAAATAGAATCGTTTAAAATTGTTTAAAGCTTTTGTCCAGAAATTTTCCTTTGATATTAATGTTTGAAACTCAAATTATATACTTGCTGGGCATTTTTGGCTCACTCTTGCTTTGTAATTCTTATTTCTTCCAGAAGTAGATAATGATAAAAGTGAATAGCTTTTGATAAATAACAGAAGTTAGAAAGATCTCCGCTGCGAGAGGATGAAGATGTTAGAAAATAAGACAAGAGTATTAGCATAAAGGTATTTACACTTGTATTACAGTTGTTGTGAATTTTAGAAGGTTAGATTCTTGTTTCATACCATAACCTGTAAATGATCCGAATTCAAGGGGTTAATTGAATATTCTTTTATATTGTGTAAAGATTGTTTAGTGACACCAAATCTTGGCCCTGGATTTGGGTTGTTACAACATTTCTCAACCATTCCCATCCTAACACGTGTAAGGCATCCCCCCAGTTAGGTGTCCTCCGCTCCTAGAATCAACGACTACGATTCAAAGGTCCCAGCCCATAAACCCTATCCCTGGGCTATAAATAGCCCTAGGAGGAAAGGTTTTGGAATTAATCACTCTCTTACACTCATATACACAAACAACCACATTTTATCCCAATCTATCTTCATCTTCCCCAAAAGCGAGTTTTTACTCTCACACCGGAGGCGAAGCGGGACCCAAACCCCCTTTCGATGTTGTTTTGTAGGAACCCCATGACAGCTACACCACCATCACGGTGAAGGATCCAGGCACGGCGTCGAAGGAGCAGCCCCGCACCCAGGAGTTATCATTTGGCGCTAGAAGGAGGGGCTCGCCATCCTTGGGTCATGGTGCCCCTGGATTCTCCTTCATCATCAAACTCTTGAAAGAGTCCATTTCTTTAACTTCTAAGAAACCAATCAACTAAAATCTCTCATAAATATGAATGTTATTTATTTAAGCCACGTTTGTGTGTGCTCGTTATTTTAGGCCACATTTGTGTGAGCCATGTTTCGTTGATTTAGGCCATGCTTGTGTGTGCTATTGATAGTTTTGATTGTTTTAGAACCCCGAATTTGCTTTGTTCGCATATTGCCTTTGTGTTCTAAGACCTAGTTGTACTCATTCTACTATATTGTTAACTAGTCCCAGAAAGTTGCATGTAATTGTTTTGGACAGTTTTTGTAAATTTTCGCAAAGCAACCTTAGATCGATGTTATTAGCTCAAAATCTTGGTTAGTTATTTTTAGTACACTTGAAACAAATGCAAGATCGGGAAATCATACTTCTGGAAGACCCTCTGTTAGTACCCAGATCCAGGACCCGGACCACTCCCGGGCTGAGGACCCAGGAGACGACCGAGAAACACTCTAGGAGCAACCATTGCAACACAACCCCGTTCTGGAGAGAGTGGTAAACCCCCGGGATGCCAGGAGCCTCATTGAGCTAAACCAAAACAAGTATACTAATGTCCCGGTAGTTGAGGAACACATGGCCAACCTTATCAGCAATGAGCTAGCAGAAGCAATCCGGCTCTATAGGCGAGAGCAAGCCCGGATCCAGGAGGAAGCCGAAGTAGAGGAGGAACCGGAGGAGTCCGGGGACTCCCAGCAATCTCGGAGATCTGTCTTTGACCGCATTGGAACTAAAGGGAAGAAGAACCAAAAGGATCAGGTCAATAAAGAAAGAAACACAGGCAGCCAAACAGAAGAGGTTGAAGGAGATGGGGGAATAAATCAGAAAGGAGGATGATGCAAAGATTGAACTATAGATTCAAAAAAGAATGCATCCAGAAGAAGAGAAGCTACTGGCCAAGTACAGGACTAAGAGGAACCGGAAAGAGCCCACCCCCGAGGTCATTTCTGATTATGATGAAGAGAAGCGGAAGGATCTCAAGGACATGATCTATGACCTACAAAGGAAAATGTACAAAGACTCTGGAATGGATGTAATAACTCGAATTTTTGAGACCTTGTAAAATGTGTAATGAATAGTAACCCTGACAGACGGGAAAACTTTTGAGCCCACACTATATAGTGCATAAGAAAATGAGTTTCGGAATAGATATTACGACTATACGTACCAAATGAGTGTATGTAAACGCTATTAGTTTTCGAAGAAAACGAACTTTGAAAAACAACCGTAATTACGACTTATCAAGGACTACGGGAATCACAATATAATTACGAGATTAAAATCCTACGGATTTATATTCAATTAGGAGAAATAAAAATATAAGGAATAAATACGAAAAGAATTACATGGCGAACCATTTACGAATAAGTACTGCGGAGAACGTTTAAGTAACCGAGCGAACGCGTAAACGATTAATTAAACGTAACGCAATAACTAAACCATGGTAAGGAAGTAACCATGGTTACTTCATCAAATAGTAATCTAACCCTAGCATGACCAAACTAGCTAGCAAATAGTGTGCTAAGGAGCTAACCTTGTAGTTTAGCTTGTAAGCTAGCAAGCTACAAAGATTTGTCCATGGATTTGGAGACAAGGAATAAACCTAAGCTATCCTAGGAAGAATAAAGATCAACTTGCAAAGATATCAAGTCACCTTCCAAGAAGCAACCTAGAATTCATCCAAGAGAAGATACCAAAGGCTATAAATACCCCCCCACCCCCATTTAGCTCCATTCGGCTATTTGAAGAAAAAAAAGAAGAAATTGCAATTCAAAACTCCAAGCTCTAGTTCTTGTAAAATCCCACAATTATTTCCCAAGCCTCCTAGCAACTAAACTAAGGTAAGAAAAATCTTTCATCTCTTTTTATCAAGGTTTGATGGGTGGAATAAATTCAAGAAACTCACTAGTGAATAGTGTGAATAGTAACCTCTCTTTGGTTTCTTGATTTTAATGGTGGTTTTAGGTTCCAAAAATCATACCAAGCACTTCCAAGCCTCCACCATCCTCAAGAACACATCTCAATCTTTTAATAAAGGTAAAAAATCTTTGGCCTAACTTTATTTAAGGTTCATGTTAAGATCCATTTAGTGGGTGTTAGTAAACCTAGCTTACTAAGTGTTGTTTATGAAATCTTGATGATTAAGTTAAGTAGATTTAAGGTTGGTTGTTGTTGCCTCAAGAACATGATTTTATTGAGAGGAGTTTGTGTGTTGATGATGATATGATTATTGTTGGTAGTTGTGTTGATAGTTAAGGCATAAACAAAACCCCGATCGTAAGTGAAACTTCGTTAAAAACAACAAACCATAACTTTAAGTTTCTACAAAAAGTCTCGAAGTTGTAAACTGTAGATTCTTGAGAAATAACCTTTTTTTAAGATAGAAAATGTTATAAGGATCATTTAGGCGCTTGAATCGCTTAATTTCGATTTACGGATCAAAAGTTATGATCGTTTTAGTAAAAGTGTTTTACGCGACAAAAACTGATACAAATCGCGAACTTTGAAAATATAAAAGATAGACTTAAAAGTATTCATAAATCATGAAATTTTTAAAGAGAGTAACATGTGGAGTTTACTAACTGTCATAAAAATTTCAAGTAAAAATAATGATTTCTCAATTTTATAAAAATGTCGGAGCCGAGACCACGCGAGTAGAAAACGTAAAAATCCTTAAGCGGAGCCGACAACGATAATGAGAATGAACTCAAGATACTTAGGAAAATGAAGTGACCATAAAGTTTTTATGACTTAAAAGAAATGTTAAGGGTAGTATGAGTTGAGAGGGTGTATAATGAGTTGCGCATGAGTGCGAGTTACCGTGAATTAGGATGGAACCTAACGAAATGAAATGTGTTTATGGTTATAGATTTCCGAGCGGAACCTAGAGCATCCTCCACCTCGAGATACCCAGGCAAGTTTACAAACCCAAATCCATTTTACTGTTGTGTTGTGAAAGGATTGTTTTACTATCATCGCATAAATACTATGTTTGCCATGATACGTAGTTTTGAATTTTCGCATGATATAGCGATGTTGTACGATAAGTCTATATCGTGAAATGTTATTTCGCTTTAAGCGTAATGTATGATAGAAGACCGAGGGTCGGTCGGGATTTAAGATAAAACCCGGGAATCGTTCCGGAGATTTATAGGACGGATATAAGTCCATAATAGTACGTTTTAAAGGGACTCATCGTCCACTTACGAAACATTAAAACACCTCGAACTTTTAAAACGATTTCCCAATGAGCATATTCCCTCAACTATATTTTATTGATTCAGATATTAAATATTATACATGTATTCCTTTATTATAGGAGTAGTATACTTCAACGTTTATTTACTCAAACCCGACTAATCATTATAGATTATAAATTATGTAAGCACAAACTAGTTGAGGAATACTATTTAAATAAATCTTTTAAAAGAATAACTCATTCGAGGTATGATGAATAACAATTATCATTTAATTATTTATAGACTATTATTTAATTATTGATTATTTATTTGAGGATTGTTATTGATTTAAAGATCATAGATCCTGATATACCTTCTGATTTAGAAGTATCATTCGAATAATTTCAGATCGTCGGTGAATATTATCCCGACTTATTATTATATTGAGAATAGTTTCAAGAAGAAACTTTCCCCTTATTAATTATCTGTTGACAACGGTCAACTCACATCCCTAGTACTTCCTCCGAAATTCTCGGAAGTACATATATACATATATATACACTTATATTCTAAAAAGATAAATTATCTCTATCAACAAGCAAAACGCTTGGGGAACTTCGATGTGGTTCAAGTTCCCGAGATGGATAGAATTATGTTGAAGGACAATGGAGGGGTAGACTCTGGTACTACGTGTGCTGGATGGGCTACCAAAGGTACCGCAGGCGAAGGTACTTTGTGTACTCAGGAACTTGTGAAGTATGTGTATACCCGAAAATGGGACACGTAGCCCGAATGCGGCCAGGGTGATACCCGAGAGATGACGGTAGTAGTCCTTTTACTAGTAAAGAAGGTTACTTTCCGTAGGACGACTGATTATCGTATGCGGTGGCTCCTGTGAGATGTCAAAATCTTCCAATTGGAATTGATATGCAATACCGTAACCCAAGCCTAGGTGCTGGGATTACTACTAAGGTATTCGCAGGTTATAAAAACCCCTTAAAAGAATTATTCTCATAAGAAGGTGTGGGACACCGAGAAATCTACTTTTAAATAAAACATATATATAAAATATATGATGTTATTATACAGTCATTTTTCATACTGTACATTATTATGCTGAGCATCTTAGCTCACACTTATTTTCTTAAATTGACACAATACAACAGTGAATCAAGATGCCTGCCATGAGAACCACAGCCAGGAAACGGGTAGGAAATGGCCAGCTGTTCCGTAGATTGTTTGGTGCAGTACCTCAGGTAGTCGGAATAAGATGGATTAGTTTTCATTTGTTTATAGTTCGGCTTATTTATAAGTATGGTTTATGTAAAATAAGAAATAAGAAGCGTATATTCGGCCGGCGGATTAACCTTACTTAAAGGTCACCCCCGGTAAGACTAATTACATTTGGGTTGTAATAAAATTCTCTAGTAATGATGGTTCATTTCCAAGACAATAACCTGTAGTGTGTGTGTGTTAAGTGTGGGGTCGTGAAGCGTGAGTATTTACATATTGTAGTGTGAGTTGTGTGAGTTTAGATAGCGTGGCTTCCGAGACTCCTGACCCCGGGTTTTGGGGCGCCACAGAAATGGTATCAAAGCCTTAGGTTATCAAATCCTGGAAACGATAGGATATAAAATATGTAGGCCTAAGAATAATAAAACAATCAATTAGAGCTCAAGTCAAGTTCGTCATCGGGCTACACGGGTAGTCTTGACTGTTTTATCCTCAAGGGAATTCTAACTCTAAGTTAGTAACACCTTGCCTATTGTGTCAGGTACCAGTGGAGCCTAGGAGGGAGGTTGACCCTGTTGATGATTTGATGATTCCTGAGCATAACCCTATTCCCGAGCCAGAGAGCCCACCCATTGATGATTCAGACAATGACCCTACTGAGGATGTCCTAGAGGAGGAGACTGAGCTTCCTGTCCCCGTAGCTAATGGCGTAGTATGGAGAGATGTAGAGATGTACCCACACCAGGCTATTCACTCTCCTACACCACCCCCAGGGATCCAGAGCCCTCTGTCCTATACGGATGATGATGATGAGGAGGCGATACGCGCACAGTTCCATGAGGTCCAGAACATATCCTCTAGCGACCCAGACTCACCTCTACCACCACCGGCGACCATGCATGTAGCCGTACACGACTGGGTAGTGAGTCAGCTTAACACTGAGATCACGACGGCGTTTGCCCGCATTGCTGAGTTACGCCAGGCACTGACAGCTGAGAGAGCTACCCGACTAAGATACCCCGGAGATTTCAGAGCTGTTTCCCCAGCCATAGCCCGTAGAGAGATCGATGGGATCGAGCTCCGTACCAGGGTTCAAATGAGGATGACATCAGTGGGAGGATACATCCCGGTAGTCGATGCAGAGATGAGATTGCAGGAGCGATGAGGAGGGTGCGTGACCTCACTCGCAGTGATAGTGACTGAGAGATTAGTGACTAGATGTAGACCTTGAAGAAGGTTGAGTGACTTGTCACCAATTTTAATAGGATTGCTAGTAATAGATAGCGTTCCTAGCTTTTCAGGGTACATGGCTTATGTATTTTCCTTTCAGTATTTAGAACTAGCAGTGTTAGATTGTAATCAGGCATGTATGAACTCGGCTAGTTGTTTCATCCCCAAGATATAATTGGGAGATCTTATGAATATATATCGAAGTAGTTATTAAAGAATTGATGATTATATTAATGCACTTTATAAAACTTATTAAGTAATAAATGACATGCTTATATATGAATAAAATAACCTAACTGTCATAATCATGTGACCAATTTTCCTTATCAGAATAATGCCACCCCGTAGAAGAGGAACCAGGGCACAGCCCGCAGAGTCTGTTAACCAACAATGAGGTGACCCAGTAGTAAATGAGGGAAGTGAAGAAGACATAGACTATAATGAATATGATGAGGAAGAATATGTAGAAGAAGAGGCTGAGGATACCCATCAGGGAGGGAACCCCGTAAATGAATTTATGGAACTGCTAAGGGCAAATCTGAACCAACAGCCTATTCCACCACAGCCCCCTGCTGCCCAGCAGACTGCAGCTACTGTCTTTAGAGACTTCAAGTCCCTCAAACCCCCAGAGTTTTTAGGATCTGCTAACCCCGTTGAAGCACGGGCCTGGCTCAAAGAGATAGAAAAGTCCTTCGAGATACTAGGAGTTGAGGAACGACATAAGACCATTTTCGCTTCTTACATGTTGTAGGGAGAAGATAACTATTGGTGGGAGTCCAAACGAAACCTAGAAACTGATGCTGTGATCCCATGGGATAGATTTACCCGACTGTTCTTAGACAAGTACTTCCCTAGGTTTATGGAAACCCAGATGGAGATTAGGTTTCTGGAGTTGAAACAGGATAAGATGACCATGGCAGAATATGAGGCCAAATTTAATGAGTTGTCTAGATTTGTGCCTGAGTTTGTGAATACTGAAGAAAAGAAAGCGCGAAGGTTCCAGCTTGGTCTGAAACACTGGATACAGAACCGAGTAGCAGTATTAGAACTGACAGGCTATGCCACCTTAGTACAGAAAGCCTCGATTTTTGAAGCTGGTAGTGAGCAGACTGTGAAAGAAAAGGAGAATAGAAAGAGGAAGATAGGAACCAAGGAATAGGAACCGGAAGCAGGAGCCTTCCAAGTAGGTTCGTCAGGGGAGCGGTGTCCCAATCTGCAAGAGGCCCCGGATTCAGAAAGGCCCCAAGTGAGAGCGTTGGCCAGGGCGGCGGACAATCTAGGGCAACATTTCATAGCCAACCACGTGCCCCAATACCAGAATGTCAAACCTGTAAGAAGAGGCACCTTGGAGTGTGTAACCAGACAAGAGCCCCTCTGAGATGTTACCTGTGTGACCAAATTGGACACCTTGCCAACAGTTACACCCGGCCCAAAGTAACGTGTTTCCAATGTGGGAATAAAAGGCATATGGCATAGCCTATTTGTATATTCGAGGATATAACTCAACTCAAATAAGAATGTAATAAGTAAATAGTGGATCTATCGTCAGAGAGATCTCACAAAGTAACATCTGTCAAAGGGTTAAGAAACATTATTCATCTACAGACTTGAAGACTTAATTCACTAGAAGAAGCTCAAGAAATTGATCAAGCCTCAGTGATATAAATCAAGATTGTGGATTTAATCAAGTGACAGAGATCTCGTCAGGGTATCAATTAATTACAAGGATTTAATCTGAAGAAAATCAAGAGTATCAAGGTCAAGGCTTGAAGAAACGTCACGGAAGTTAGTCACTCATGAACCAAACAGTACATCGAGTGTCAACATTGAAGTGGTGGAATTGATTCATAATTGACAGTAATTTTCAGAAGATTTTCAGAAGAATGGTTGCTGCTCAAGATTAGTATTAATTCTCTATTAATTAATTAAGTCAAATAATTTAATTAAGAAAATAAATTATATCTGCAAAGATTAATTTATTGATTAATTGAATTAATTGATTAATTGAATTAATTGATTAATTAATTCAGAATTAATATTAAGGATTTTCAGAATTATTATTAGATTAAAATCTATTAATAATTCAGTAAGACAATGTGATTTGAACTACTATGACAATCGGTATGACAATTGATAGTCATACCGAAAGTCTTGCTAGTTCATTCTGATTGTCTTGCTAGCTATTGGGATTGTCTTGCTAGTTCAAGAGGATAGTCTCACCGAAAGTCCTACCAGTTCAAATGGATTGTCATACCAGTTCATTTGATTGTCTTGCCGAAAGTCTTGCTGAGTAAACTGGATTGTTCTGTTTACTTAAACAACAAAAACACAGCAGAAGACATTCATGCAATAATTCAACAGAAAACACAAGTCAAGAACACAGCAGAAAACAAAGGCACAACATTTTATTTTTCATCTGCTTTATTCAAGATCAAAATTCTAGATTGAAAAGTTAAATCCAATCCACTAGAATTATTTATCTTGTTCTTGTGTATCAATCTAGCGGATTAAAATCCCTAGAACTTAATCTCAAATCGCATTTAGCATTTGATCTTTTAATTGCAAAAATAGAAAAAGTTCATGTCAAATTTATTCTAGATTTGTAATAATTGATTTGAGATTAATCCCTTGTAACCGATACCGTAGTTGTAACACCTTACAAGTTTAATAAAAGTTTTATTTAACTTGAATTTTGTTTCACATTTTTATTCCGCATTTTATTTGATTAAACGGTATTGTTTGCATTCAACCCCCCCTTCTACAAACAAATTGGGACCTAACAATTGGTATCAGAGCCTTCTGATTAACGTACAAATCTAGATCCTAGACTTTTATGTTTCTTTCACTTCTTGAATTTTTTATTCACTCAAAAAATTCATAATGACTACACAAAAAGTTGGAACCGTTAAAATTCCACTTTTTGATAAAGAAAATTATGTTATGTGGAAGAAGAAGATGCTACTGTTTTTACAAGTTGCTAATCCCAAATATTTGCAAGTGTTAAAGAAGGGTCCAAAAATTCCTATGGTTATTGAACCAGAGGTAATAGAAAATGATGTGGTGATCACCAAAGCGATAACTTATGTGAAAGATCCTGAGGATTTCTCTCCTGCTGAAATAGAAGAAGCCTCCCTGGATGCTAGCCTTCAATTAATTTTAGTAGATTCCCTTAATCTCTTGATGAATAGACATGTGATGAATTGTAAAGATTCCAAATATATCTGGGAAACTATTGAGATTATTAATGAAGGCACATAGGAAGTTAGGGAGAACAAGCTAGAAATCCTAACCTCTGAGTATGAATACTTTAAATCCAATCCAGGAGAAGGAATCACTGAAGTGTTTGAGAGGTACAATGCATTGATCAACAACCTGAACATTAATGGTAAATACTATTCCATCAGGGAGGTCAACAAAAAGTTCCTTTTAACACTGCCAACTCATCTCGAACATAGAATCACTGCCATAAGAGAAGCAAGAGATCTGAGTGAGATTTCTTTGGAAAGGCTCTATGGTGTGTTAAAGACTTATGAGTTGGAGCAGATTCAGCAGAAGGAAGTTTACGGGAAAGGAAGAGTGGTCAGCACGTCTACTGCTCTAGTAGCTGATGAACAACAACAACAACCACAATATCAACAACAATCTCAACAGTCAGAAAGAATGGTACAGTCTTCCAAGGTTGAAGATAATGTGATAGTAGCAGAATTTGATCCTCCTACTACAAATCAATCAGGAGATGATTATTATTCCTTGGAAGAACTGGAGCAATTGGAGGATGAGTCAATGGCCCTGATTGTAAAGAGATTCTCAAATGTCAGATTCAAAAGGAATCCCAAGTTCAAGTACAAGTCCAACTACAACAGATTCCAGAAAGGTGGATCTTCATCCTCTAACACCAGCAGTGGTGGGTATAAAACAGGGATGGTTGATCGAAGCACCATTCGATGCTTCAACTGCAACGAGTTGGGACACTTTGCCACAGAATACAGGAAGCCAAAACAAGCAAGGAAGAACTCTTACGATTCTAATCAAAAGAGTAAATCTGAAAGGGCTTACCTGGCAAAGGGAAGAAGCTGGGATGATACTGACAGTGAAGATGAAGAAGTTGGGAATCTTGCTCTCATGGCTAGTGATGCAAACACCTCATCGTCAAGAAAAGAGGGCATTAAACAGGTACAACCGGTAGTGTGGATTCTTGACAGCGGATCGTCAAGACATATGACCGGAGATAGAGCCCTGCTATTCTAATATGGTTAAAAAAGCTGGCCCAGTGGTTACCTTTGGAGATAACAGCAAAGGTTTAATGGAGGGATATGGCTGTTTGCTAGCTGGAAATGTTATCATTGAAAATGTGTATGTTGTGCAAGGACCTGAACACAATCTGCTTAGCATTAGTCAGTTCTGTGACAACGACAACAATGTTTTATTCGACAAGCTGAAGTGTCAGATTCTGCACAAGAAAAGTGAAAAACCCTCCTTAATGAGAATCCGGAAAGGAAATCTGTTCGTAGCTGACATGAACTCTGGAAGCAATCCTGAAGTCAATTGCTTCTATGTAAAGGCATCGTCAGATGAGAGTTGGCTATGGCACAAGAGACTTTCTCATCTCAATTTCAAAACAATGAATTCTCTTGTAAAAAGAGAATTGGTAAGAGGTCTGCCTCAGCTGGAATTCTCTCCAGAAGGACTATGTGAGGCTTGCCAGAAAGGAAAGTCAAAGAAAGCAAGTCACAGAGGCACTGACACATCTTCCATAACTGGTGTTCTGCAATTATTGCACATGGATTTATTTGGACCAGTTAATGTCCTTTCGATGTCAAAGAAGTGTTACTGTCTTGTGATAGTTGATGACTATTCCAAGTATACGTGGGTTTTATTTCTTCACTCTAAGAATGAAACACCACAAGTTGTGATTGATCATATCAAGATGATTGAGTTAGATTCTAACGTCCCTATTAGAGCAATAAGGTCAGATAATGGAACAGAATTCAAGAATTCACTTCTTAATGGATTCTGTACAGACAAAGGGATTACCAGACAATTTTCATCTCCTAGAACCCCTCAGCAAAATGGAGTGGTAGAAAGGAAGAATCGTACATTGATTGAAGCTGCAAGAACGATGTTAAGTGAATCAGGTCTTCCAATGTACTTTTGGGCTGAAGCTGTCAATACTGCATGTTATACTCAGAATCGAACTCTAATCAACAAAGACTTCATGAAAACTCCTTATGAGATTTTGAATGAACAGAAACCTTCTATCAAATACTTTCATGTATTTGGTGCCAGATGCTTCGTGCTCAAGGATGGAGATGAGCATCGTGGTAAATTCGAGGCAAAGGCATATGAGGGTATTTTTGTTGGATATGGAAGAAGATCATACAGAGTGTATATCATTGATCAACACAAAGTAACTGAAAGTGTCAATGTTACATTTGATGACACTAAACTCCCTAGTATCCAAACTGAAGATCCTTCTGAGAAACTGAAGTTTGATGATATGTCAGATTCAGAATCAGAACATGGTCAAGAACCTGAGGTTGTTGCTGGTGAAGAACCTGTTAATCATGACGATACTCAAGGTAATAGTGATGGAAACTTTGGCAACAATGGAGATACCACTGCTACTGATGGAGAATCTTCAAGTCAACATGGCAACAACTCAGGGGGAGATGCTGAAGGATCATCTAGTAGGACACAACATCCAAATGAGTTTCAAGGCGAATCATCAAGATCAAATCTTCCAAGACAGACTGTCTGGAATAAAGCTCATCCTTTTGAGTTGATTATTGGTGATCCAGATGTTGGAGTCAGAACTAGACGTGCTACTCAAAATGAGTGTCTGTTCTCAGGATTTCTTTCTGAGATGGAACCTAAAAAGATTGAAGAAGCACTAACTGATCCAGATTGGGTGATTTCTATGCAAGATGAACTCAATCAGTTTGAAAGTCAACAAGTCTGGAAACTTGTACCTAGACCTACACACAAGAAAGTTGTTGGTACTAGGTGGGTATTCAGGAATAAACTAGATGTAGATGGTGTAGTTACAAGAAACAAGGCAAGACTGGTAGCAAAAGGGTATTCTCAAGCTGAAGGCATTGATTATGATGAAACCTATGCTCCAGTGGCTAGACTTGAGGCCATCAGGATATTTCTGGCATTCGCAGCATTCTCAAACTTTAAAGTTTATCAAATGGATGTCAAGAGCGCCTTTCTGAATGGAAAGTTGGATGAAGAGGTATATGTAGAGCAACCTCCTGGTTTTGAAGATCCAGATCATTTGGATTTTGTCTTCTTTCTTTTCAAGGCTATCTATGGGCTCAAACAGTCTCCAAGAAAATGGTATGACACTCTCTCTGAATTTCTTATTGAAAATAGCTTTATTAGAGGTGTCATAGACAAAACTCTCTTTTCTAAAAAACATAAGAATGATACTATATTAGTCCAAGTCTATGTGAATGATATAATATTTGGGTCTACTAATGATAATCTCTGTAAGAGATTTGCTAAGTTAATACACAGCAAGTTTGAAATGAGCATGATGGGAGAGCTGAAGTTCTTTCTTGGATTACAAGTAAATCAAAGGTTAGATGGAATATTTATTTGTCAATCCAAGTATCTCAAGGAACTCCTCAAAAAGTACAATCTAGAGGATTCTGCATCAGCAAGGACTCCATCAACTACAGCTGTCAAGCTTGGACCATGTGAAAACTCCATTAAGGTAGATGTCACAAGCTACAGAGGTATGATTGGCTTGTTACTCTATCTTACTGCAAGTAGACCAGATATTATGTATGCTACATTCTTATGTGCAAGGTTCCAAGCGGATCCTAGAGATATTCATCTCGTTGCTGTTAAACGAATCTTAAGATATCTTAAGGGAACACCAAATCTAGGTATTTGGTACCCTAAAGAATCTGGTTTTAACCTTGTTAGATATACAGATTAAGATTACGCAGGAAGTGTTGTTGATAGGAAAAGCACCTCAGGGAGTTGTCAATTCCTAGGAAGCAGGCTAGTCTCATGGTACAGCAAGAAACAACAAACAGTTTCCAACTCAACGGCCGAGGCTGAGTATATTGCTGCTGGAAGCTGCTGTGCTCAGATCTTGTGGATTAGGAACCAACTACGAGACTATGGCTCTGTATTAAACAAAATTCCTATTTTATGTGACAATACAAGTGCAATAGCCATCACCAACAACCCTGTGCAGCACTCGAGGACAAAGCACATTGACATCAGGTATCATTTTATTAGAAAGCACGTCATGAGTGGTACTGTTGAACTATTTTTTGTTCCAACAGAAGAACAAATAGCAGATATTTTCACTAAACCACTTGATGAATCCACATTTACCAGATTAGTTGGTAAATTGGGCATGTTGAATAGTTTTAGTGATTAATTTAGTTAATATCTGAGATCTGTTCTTGAATGAATTTTCAAATGAATTTTTCATAAATGAAAAATTCATTTGCAAATTTATTTTATCATTTTATCATATGTCTTGCTTATTTCTATGGAATTTTTTATTATCTTATCTTATTTATTTACTCAAATTGTTAATTTTAATGTCTCAGAATATTTTATTTTCTCTAAAAATATTTTTCTATGAATTTAATTTGTTAAAATTCAAAAGAAATCTATTTTTGGACTGAAAATATTATTATCTCTGAAATATTTTAATTATTTTAATTTTGTAAATATTTTCTGAATTTCTACTATTTATATAAGACTTTATTTCAGGTTTCCATATTTTCTGTACATATTTGATTGTCTTTCTACTGAAATGACAATCGACAAGACAATTAAAATTGTCTTGCTGAAAATCATTTCAGTACTTATATATATACACATATATACATAATTGTCATTTTAGTGTTTTTCAGGATAGTTTTATACTGGCAAGACAATCGGTATGACTATCAATTGTCTTGCAAGTTATAAACATTATATATATATATATATATATATATTTTCTTTTATTTTATACTGGTATGACAATCGGTATGACTATCAGATTGTCATACCAGTTATATTTATTTAGTGTTTATTACTTTTATTGCTTTTATTTTTTTTTCTTTTTCTGTTTTTAAGCTGGTATGACAATCGGTATGACAATCCCGGATTGTCATACCAGTTATACTACTTAATCATTTTTGTGGTTGTTTTAATCTTCATCAGTTCATTTTCTTTCAAAATTTCAACAGTCTCCTTCTTTCTCTCTCTCTCTCTTCGAACAGCTACTCCCAATTCGCCATTTGATCTTCCTTGCTCGAGTTTTTACTCAGCATACAAAAATCATCACTCTTGTGATATATACATACAAGTATATACATACAGAAGTGCTGTTGGATTTTTGTTATAAAAAAAATCATCAGTTTCTGTTTGTTGATTTGGGTATTTTATTTTATTTTATTTTATTTTTAATTTCTGATTTGTGTCTTTTGGCTTGTCAAATCTGCGTTTGTGAGTTAAGAATTTTAACGAGATACATTTCTGTCTAAATTTTTCGATTATAATTAATTTGATTCGAATTATTAAATTAATTTAATTAATTCGAATTTTCTTAATAGTATTCTTAAAATTCTGAAAGTGTGTGTCTTATTATTATTTTAAATGGCTCTCAATTTCCAAATTGTCGCGCATAATCAGGTTGGTTATTTTAATCCAGAAAAATGTGATGTAAAAAAATTTAAGCCGTGGATTAGATTTTTAAATGACCATTCGATTGTTAGCTCTGCTATTAAATCAAATGTGATTTTAAATGTCGATCTGCTAAGACTGATTTGCACAACCTCTACTGTGGCCGATGATTCAAAATCTTTTTCATTCACCGTGGCAAACACACAGTATGTAGTTGATGAATCAGTCATCAATCAGGCGTTAAATTTTCCATTGGACAATTTCTGTAATTTACCCTCTGAAAATGATATCACAAACTTTTTCCATGCTATTCACTATCAGGGGGTGATCAATTTAACCAAACTTTCAAAATCCAATTTGGTGTCTGAATGGGATATTTTCTTCGATACACTTTCTAAAGTGTTTGCCAACTGCACTAAATCCAACTTTCACAACATCACTTCCACTCTGCAGTATATTGGTCTTGCGGTTGTTTTCAATCAAAGGATCAATTTTGGAAAACTACTTTTTCCCATTCTCTTGAGACGTCTCACTACTGCTTTACGTGATCATTCTACAAATCGTAGGGTATCATGTTACTATGCTCGTTTTCTCATGCTTATAGCAGATCATCTTCTCACACCTGAACACAAAGCCCTTTTTGCTAACTCTGCAGTAACCGAACCCCCTCCAGTAAGCAAAAAGATTTACACCCGCCAAGACACAACCTTTAAATTCATGCAAGTTCCAGTACTTGTATCTGCTTTCATGGCCACTTATATTCCTTTACCTATTTTCAATCTTCCCAGTCATGAACAACAACCTCAACCTCCAGTGGTTCAAGTCACCCAGGCTCCTCCAACATCAGATGCTCTTCCTTTACAGGTAGTAATTCCTCACTCTCACTCTATTCCTACTTCTGTTGAAAGAGCCCCAGTGGTTGATAGGGCTGACCATGAAGTTGTAGAACGACAACTTCAATCCCAGGTCATAGAGCCAAACACAGAGTCACATTCTATCTCAACCTCTCCCCCACTGTCTAAAATGTTACCCAGAAGGTTAATAGGAAGTAGTGCATTGTTAAATGTGAGTGAACCCTCAGCTCTGCCTCCTCCAAAGAAAAGAAGAACTTATACTGAGGCATCTGAAAGCCCATCTTTGTCCTCCCAACAGGACATGGACTTTGAAATGGCCAATGAACAGTTACTAGAGACATTCTCTCAACAGGATGAATCTATTGAAATTTGCCATAGGGCCATGGCATCTTGTACTGAGTCAAGCACAATTCCATTACTCACAATGGAACCATACATACCCACAGATGATACTCAGGACACAGAGCGAGGAGTGCACATAGAGTCTGTTACAGTGCCTGCCATAGTTACGGCAGAAGAGCAGTCACATACTTCTGAGGGAAAATCTGACTCTCAGCCACCCTTAATAGAGTCATTTTCTCCCCTCCCAGATCAAACACCTCTGGCTCACTCACGGGATTCTCCACTCGCAGATTTATCTGGAGAAAGTGGAGGGCAACTCGGTCAATCTATCCCTGAAGCAATTCAGACATCTATTTCACATGAAATAATAGGTTTGACTGAGGATCGGGACTCGCGAATTCCCATTGCACCACCACTGACCTCTCTTGAAGAGGCTAGGGTGATTTTAACTGCAGGTACAGAAGAACAGCAACAGGAAGACTCCTCACGAGCAATTATATTGAGAGAAACACAAGCACGTGAGGTGAGTGAACCAAACATGAGTGAAATTCAGGTGAGAGCACACACAGACACTGATACTGTAAACCTGTTAGCTCAAATTGCTGCTCTAAAAGAAGAACTTGCTAAAAGTCAAGCTGAAGCTAAAGCATTCAAAGCACAAGTTGTTGAATGGTCTTCTTCTTCCACCTCTGTCAACAATCAGCTGTCACTCATAAGGAATGATATCTCAGATCTCAAGAACACTGTCACACCAAAGCTCAATTCCATTCAGGAAACTCCAACTTTATCAGCTTATGACATTTCTGACTTCTGCTCTCTACATACAAGGATGACTTCTCTTGAAGATTTGGTTGAAATGAATCATTCACTGGATTCCTCTAGATTTCTGAAGATAGAGACAGGTATGGAACATCTGAATGAAGGGATGAAGCACCTGTACTACATGATCAAAAATTCTCACTGTCCCAATGAAGAATAAAGGACTTACTTTGAAGGGCCGTCTGGTGGAGGCTCAGGCTCGGGAGGTGATGGAGGTCATGGAGGATCTAAGGGAAAGTCAGTAGAGGATCCCTCAACTAAGGGGGAGAAGGAAGGGAGTAGTGGAAAGGGGAAAGAAAGAGATACCTCTGCTGGGGACAAAGGAAAGGCTGATGATGTCTATTACAGTGGAGAATAGGATGACTTTGATATTTTTGACATTCCCACTGAACCAGTCTTGGAAGATAAAGATGGTTTATTTGAAGCTGAAGAGGAAAGTGATTTTGGAGAATGGGAAGAGGAAGCTACAGTGGATCCTATCTTTGAGAAAGAGTTTCAGCAGCAGCAGTCAGAGATGAAAAGAAAAGAAGCTGAACTCAAAAAGGTCTCCCAGATCATTGACATGAGGAAAGACATACAAAGAACAGAAACTCTTCAAAAGCAACATCTTCATGACATTAAGGCTCAAGAAAGGAGAAGAGATGTCAGACTGAAGATTGGTGAAAAATGGGATGAAGCTAGGAGAGTACTTGATATGCCTCAGCTGAGCACTAACAATGATAGACAGTTCCTACATCTTCTTGACAAGCTGGAAATCTCAAATCCTAACAATGACATGTACATGAATGCTATCAAGACTGAAGTCTCAAGGATCACAGCTGCTTTTGATAGATCCCTAAATGAGATGAGCATTTTTGTATATTGTCAGAGTGAAGGATCTTTCAAGGTGTCACTTCATCTGTTTGAGAATCGTTCTTTGTCAGAGATTTGGGTTCTTCTCAACAAGGTAAAAAGAAGCTCAGAATTGAATGAAGTTCTTCGAGAAAGGCTTAAAGAGTTTGCCAGCAGGGCTAGTCCTCAAGTGGTCAACAATCCTCATCAGGTGAGATTCTTTAAGTCTGATTGTCTTCAAATCTGTCAGCTAGATGTACAATCTCTTAAAGACTACTCAGCTAAGCATCTGGTCTGGATGGAACATCATTTAAGAACTGCTGGATACTCATCCATGTTGAAGACTCAAGCTGCTGATTTAATTCAAGCTTATTGTGAAAAGAATATTAAAAGGTACAATCAGATCAAGAATAAGCTGAAGTCAGTTGGAGTTCAACCAGTCAGACCAGCAAGCTTCACTTCTGGAAAAGGATCGTGTCTTTGACAAAGTGTTGCTTCAAGATTTAAAAGAAGGTGAAGTCAGAAGAGAAGACAACTGAAGTCAATTAGCTCAAAACTCAATGTAATATGATTACAGCTTTATGAATCAAGATAGTCTAATGTAGTTATATGTTCAGGCTAGAGGAACATCTGTCTTGTATTCACTTGTAAATTTCTTTTGGAATCTGGAAAATGTTAAATATAATCCAGAACTTTTCTGCTATTTACTTTGTATTACTGTTTATATCTTTTTCTTATTTGTTAGTTGAGTTATCCTCTAGGTATTTGTTGTTATTGTTTAACAAGCAAATAGGGGGAGATTGAAAGGCATATGGCATAGCCTATTTGTATATTCGAGGATATAACTCAACTCAAATAAGAATGTAATAAGTAAATAGTGGATCTATCGTCAGAGAGATCTCACAAAGTAACATCTGTCAAAGGGTTAAGAAACATTATTCATCTACAGACTTGAAGACTTAATTCACTGGAAGAAGCTCAAGAAATTGATCAAGCCTCAGTGATATAAATCAAGATTGTGGATTTAATCAAGTGACAGAGATCTCGTCAGGGTATCAATTAATTACAAGGATTTAATCTGAAGAAAATCAAGAGTATCAAGGTCAAGGCTTGAAGAAACGTCACGGAAGTTAGTCACTCATGAACCAGACAGTACATCGAGTGTCAACATTGAAGTGGTGGAATTGATTCATAATTGACAGTAATTTTCAGAAGATTTTCAGAAGAATGGTTGATGCTCAAGATTAGTATTAATTCTCTATTAATTAATTAAGTCAAATAATTTAATTAAGAAAATAAATTATATCTGCAAAGATTAATTTATTGATTAATTGAATTAATTGATTAATTGAATTAATTGATTAATTAATTCAGAATTAATATTAAGAATTTTCAGAATTATTATTAGATTAAAATCTATTAATAATTCAGTTAGACAATGTGATTTGAACTACTATGACAATCGGTATGACAATTGATAGTCATACCGAAAGTCTTGCTAGTTCATTCTGATTGTCTTGCTAGCTATTGGGATTGTCTTGCTAGTTCAAGAGGATAGTCTCACCGAAAGTCCTACCAGTTCAAATGGATTGTCATACCAGTTCATTTGATTGTCTTGCCGAAAGTCTTGCTGAGTAAACTGGATTGTTCTGTTTACTTAAACAACAAAAACACAGCAGAAGACATTCATGCAATAATTCAATAGAAAACACAAGTCAAGAACACAGCAGAAAACAAAGGCACAACATTTTATTTTTCATCTGATTTATTCAAGATCAAAATTCTAGATTGAAAAGTTAAATCCAATCCACTAGAATTATTTATCTTGTTCTTGTGTATCAATCTAGCGGATTAAAATCCCTAGAACTTAATCTCAAATCGCATTTAGCATTTGATCTTTTAATTGCAAAAATAAAAAAGTTCATGTCGAATTTATTCTAGATTTGTAATAATTGATTTGAGATTAATCCCTTGTAACCGATACCGTAGTTGTAACACCTTTCAAGTTTAATAAAAGTTTTATTTAACTTGAATTTTGTTTCACATTTTTATTCCGCATTTTATTCGATTAAACGGTATTGTTTGCATTCAACCCCCCCTTCTACAAACAAATTGGGACCTAACAGGGAAGGTAGGACACATAAAGCGGGATTGCCCAACGTTGAAGCCCTCAGCCTCAGGAATGAGTAGAGCTGCATCTAACCGACCTCCAGCAGCTAGGACCTTCAACATGACTATTCAGGATGCTATCCGAAACACTGACGTGATAGCAGGTTCCCTTTTGTTAAATTCCGAACATGCAAATGTCCTATTTGATTCTGGAGCAACCAAGTCTTTTATATCTCAAGATTTTGCTAGCAAGTTAAAACTTAATGCCATACCCTTACGTGAGGTATTACGAGTGGAAATAGCAAACAAAGAAATAATCCCTGTAAATCAAATATACCCTAAGTGCAAGCTGAAATTAGAATAGAAGATCTTCGAGGTCGACTTAATACCATTCGCGTTAGGAGAATTTGATGTGATCTTATGAATGGATTGGTTATCCCGTAATGGAGCGCAAATAGATTGTGAACAGAAGAAAGTTAAGATAAGAGTGCAGAATGTTAAAGAAGTAGTGTTTAAAGGTCAACGACAGAACCAGAAATTTTTGACCATGCTTCAAGCAAAAAGATTGTTGAGGAAAGGTAACGAGGCCTATTTGGCTTATGTGATAGATACCCAGAAGGAGGTCCCCAACATACAGGACATGCCCATAGTAAACGAATTCGAGGATGTATTTCCAGAAAACTTACCAGGATTACCACCTGACAGAGAAATCGAGTTCGCTATAGAGTTAGCACCAGGAACGGCGCCAGTATCCAAGGCCCCATATAGTTTAGCCCCAGTTGAGATGAAAAAACTAGCCTCTCAACTGCAAGCATTATTAGATAACGGAATGATAAGGCCCAGTGTGTCACCATGGGGAGTGCCAATACTATTCGTAAAGAAAAAGGACGGCAGCATGAGATTATGTATAGACTATCGAGAGCTGAATTAGCTGACTATAAAGAATAGGTACCCTCTTCCCAGAATTGACGACCTATTCGACCAACTCAAAGGAGTTGTACATTTTTCTAAAATAGATTTAAGGACAGGATATCACCAGTTGAAAATCAAATCGGAAGATATACCAAAGACTGCTTTTCGCACTAGGTATGGACACTATGAGTTCTTAGTCATGTCGTTTGGATTAACCAATGCACCCGCAGCCTTTATGGATTTGATGAACAAAGTGTTCAAAAAGTACCTGGACATATGTGTAATAGTTTTTATAGATGATATTCTGATCTACTCAAGGACATAGCAAGAACATGCGGAACATTTGAGGATAGTCTTAGAAATCTTGAGGAATGAGAAATTGTATGCCAAATTTTCGAAGTGTGAATTTTGGTTGAGAGAAGTTCAGTTTTTAGGACATGTGGTGAGTAGAAAAGGAGTTTTAGTTGACCCCGCCAAGATAGAGGCGGTATCCAATTGGGAAAGACCAGCAACCCCGACAGAGGTTAGGAGTTTCGTAGGTTTAGCAAGTTATTACCGGAGATTCGTGCAAGACTTCGCTAAGATAGCCGGTCCACTGACTAGACTTACCCGGAAGGCAGAAAAGTTCGTATGGACGGAAAAGTGTGAGGAGAGTTTTCAAGAACTGAAAAAAGGCTGGTGTCAGCACCAGTGCTCGCTCTTCCCGATGGAAAGGGAGAGTTTGTGATATACAGCGACACATCACTTAAAGGATTAGGATGTGTACTAATGCAGCACGACAAGGTTATAGCGTATGCCTCTCGACAATTGAAAGAGTATGAGAGCCGATACCCTACGCATGACCTAGAATTAGCAGCCATAGTATTTGCCCTAAAAATTTGGAGACATTACCTATACGGTGAGAAATGCGAGGTCTACAGTGACCATAAAAGCCTCAAATATATTTTTACTCAGAAGGAACTAAACATGAGACAGAGGAGATGGTTAGAGTTGATAAAGGACTACGACTGTGAAATTTTGTATCACCCGGGTAAAGCCAATGTGGTGGCTGACGCCCTTAGTAGGAAGGAAAGACTCAAAATGATAATGACATCGGAGGAATTAGTTAAGGAATTTGAGAAGATGGAAATCGACGTAAGAATGGCCGGTAAGGGCACAGAAGGATTATTTGAGATTAAGCTAGTACCAGAACTGACTACAAAGATACGAGTATGTCAGGAAAAGAAGATGAGCAAGGAAAAAGGGACATTGACCGGTGAGGAAGTGAGATGCGAGAAGGATGAGGAAGGGATCATGAGGTATGCGTCCCAGATTTGGATTCCGAATGTGCAAGAATTAAAGGACGAGCTGTTGCATGAAGGGCACAGCTCTAGATATTCAATCCACCCAGGAAGTACGAAAATGTACCGTGACCTTAAGGAATATTATTGGTGGCCTAATATGAAGAGAGAAGTAGCGGAGTGGGTTAGCAAGTGCTTGACATGCCAAAAAGTGAAGGCGGAACACCAGCGACCTAGTGGACTGTTACGACCCCTAGAAATTCCGGAATGGAAATGGGAACACATAGCCATGGATTTTGTGACAGGCTTACCTAGGACAAAGACCAATCACGATGCTATCATTGATAGACTGACCAAGTCCGCACACTTCCTACCAATAAACGAAAGGTACACCGTAGACAAATTGGTAGATATTTACTTGAAGGAAATTGTAATAAGACACGGCGTTCCTGTAGCCATAGTGTCAGATAGAGACCCGAGGTTTAATTCCCGATTTTGGAGAAGCTTCCAGGAATGTGTAGGCACCAGACTAAACATGAGTACCGCTTACCACCCCCAGACGGATGGACAAAGCGAGAGGATTATACAGACCCTAGAAGATATGTTGCGAGTATGTGCCATCGACTTCAAAGGAAATTGGGATGATCACTTACCCCTGATAGAATTTTCTTACAACAATAGCTTACGAGCTCGCCTTGCCTCCTAATTTGCAACAAGTACACAACGTGTTTCACGTATCTATGTTGAGAAAGTACCATGCCGATGCCCGGCATGTAATAGAATACGAGCAGGTAGATTTACAACCAGATCTGACCTACATCGAGCAGCCACTTAGGATAATGGACCAGAAAGAACAAGTGCTGAGGAACAAGACGGTGAAGCTAGTTAGGATATTATGGAGAAATCAAAATGTTGAGGAATCAACTTGGGAACTTGAAGACACCATGAGGAATAGATATCCCCACTTATTTTCTAATTAATTCCGGGACGGAATCCTTGTTATAGGGGAAGACTGTAATAACTCGAATTTTTGAGACCTTGTAAAACGTGTAATGAATAGTAACCCTGACAGACGGGAAAACTTTTGAGCCCACACTATATAGTGCATAAGAAAATGAGTTTCGGAATAGATATTACGACTATATGTACCAAATGAGTGTATGTAAACGCTATTAGTTTTCGAAGAAAACGAACTTTGAAAAACAACCGTAATTACGACTTATCAAGGACTACGGGAATCACAATATAATTACGAGATTAAAATCCTACGGATTTATATTCAATTAGGAGAAATAAAAATATAAGGAATAAATACGAAAAGAATTACATGGCGAACCATTTACAAATAAGTACTGCGGAGAACGTTTAAGTAACCGAGCGAACGCGTAAACGATTAATTAAACGTAACGCAATAACTAAACCATGGTAAGGAAGTAACCATGGTTACTTCATCAAATAGTAAGCTAACCCTAGCATGACCAAACTAGCTAGCAAATAGTGTGCTAAGGAGCTAACCTTGTAGTTTAGCTTGTAAGCTAGCAAGCTACAAAGATTTGTCCATGGATTTGGAGACAAGGAATAAACCTAAGCTATCCTAGGAAGAATAAAGATCAACTTGCAAAGATATCAAGTCACCTTCCAAGAAGCAACCTAGAATTCATCCAAGAGAAGATACCAAGGGCTATAAATACCCCCCCACCCCCATTTAGCTCCATTCGGCTATTTGAAGAAAAAAAAGAAGAAATTGCAATTCAAAACTCCAAGCTCTAGTTCTTGTAAAATCCCACAATTATTTCCCAAGCCTCCTAGCAACTAAACTAAGGTAAGAAAAATCTTTCATCTCTTTTTATCAAGGTTTGATGGGTGGAATAAATTCAAGAAACTCACTAGTGAATAGTGTGAATAGTAACCTCTCTTTGGTTTCTTGATTTTAATGGTGGTTTTAGGTTCCAAAAATCATACCAAGCACTTCCAAGCCTCCACCATCCTCAAGAACACATCTCAATCTTTTAATAAAGGTAAAAAATCTTTGGCCTAACTTTATTTAAGGTTCATGTTAAGATCCATTTAGTGGGTGTTAGTAAACCTAGCTTACTAAGTGTTGTTTATGAAATCTTGATGATTAAGTTAAGTAGATTTAAGGTTGGTTGTTGTTCCCTCAAGAACATGATGTTCTTGAGAGGAGTTTGTGTGTTGATGATGATATGATGATTGTTGGTGGTTGTGTTGATAGTTAAGGCATAAACGAAACCCCGATCGTAAGCGTAACTTCGTTAAAAACAACAAACCGTAACTTTAAGTTTCTGCAGAAAGTCTCTAAGTTTTAAACTGTAGATTCTTCTGTAATAACCTTTTTTTAAGATAGAAAATGTTATAAGGATCGTTTAGGCGCTTGAATCGCTTAATTCCGATTTACGGATCAAAAGTTATGATCATTTTAGTAAAAGTGTTTTACGCGACAAAAACTGCTACAAATCACGAACTTTGAAAATATAAAGGATAGACTTAAAAGTATTCATAAATCATGAAATTTTTACAGAGAGTAAAATGTGGAGTTTCCTAACTGTCATTAAAATTTCAAATGAAAATAATGATTTCTCAATTTTATAAAAATGTCGAAGCCGAGACCGTGCGAGTAGAAAACGTAAGAATCCTTAAGCGGAGCCGACAACGATAATGAGAATGAACTCAAGATACTTAGGAAAATGAAGTGACCATAAAGTGTTTATGACTTAAAAGAAATGTTAAGGGTAGTATGAGTTGAGAGGGTGTATAATGAGTAGTGCATGAGTGCGAGTTACCGTGAATTAGGACGGAACCTAACGAAATGAAATGTGTTTATGGTTATAGATTTTCGAGCGGAACCTAGAGCATCCTCCACCTCGAGATACCCAGGAAAGTTTACAAACCCAACTCCATTTTACTGTTGTGTTGTGAAAGGATTGTTTTACTATCATCGCATAACTAATATGTTTGCCATGATACGTAGTTTTGAATTTTCGCATGATATAGCGATGTTGTACGATAAGTATATATCGTGAAATGTCATTTCGCTTTAAGCGTAATGTATGATAGAAGACCGAGGGTCGGTCGGGATTTAAGATAAAACCCGGGAATCGTTCCGGAGATATTATAGGACGGATATAAGTCCATAATAGTACGTTTTAAAGGGACTCATCGTCCACTTACGAAACATTAAAACACCTCGAACTTTTAAAACGATTTCCCAATGAGCATATTCCCTCAACTATATTTTATTGATTCAGATATTAAATATTATATACGTATTCCTTTATTATAGGAGTAGTATACTTCAACGTTTATTTACTCAAACCCGACTAATCATTATAGATTATAAATTATGTAAGCACAAACTAGTTGAGGAATACTATTTAAATAAATCTTTTAAAAGAATAACTCATTCGAGGTATGATGAATATCAATTATCATTTAATTATTTATAGACTATTATTTAATTATTGATTATTTATTTGAGGATTTTTATTGATTTAAAGATCATAGATCCTGATATACCTTCTGATTTAGAAGTATCATTCGAATAATTTCAGATCGTCGGTGAATATTATCCCGACTTATTATTATATTGAGAATAGTTTCAAGAAGAAACTTTCCCCTTATTAATTATCTGTTGACAACGGTCAACTCACATCCCTAGTACTTCCTCCGAAATTCTCGGGAGTACGTATATACATATATATACACTTATATTCTAAAAAGATAAATTATCTCTATCAACAAGCAAAACGCTTGGGGAACTTCGATGTGGTTCAAGTTCCCGGGATGGATAGAATTCTGTTGAAGGACAATGGAGGGGTAGACTCTGGTACTACGTGTGCTGGATGGGCTACCAAAGGTACCGCAGGCGAAGGTACTTTGTGTACTCAGGAACTTGTGAAGTATGTGTATACCCGAAAATGGGATACGTAGCCCGAATGCGGCCAGGGTGATACCCGAGAGATGACGGTATTAGTCCTTTTACTAGTAAAGAAGTTTACTTTCCGTAGGACGACTGATCATCGTATGCGGTGGCTCCTGTGTGATGTCCAAAATCTTCCAATTGGAATTGATATGCAATACCGTAACCCAAGCCTAGGTGCTGGGATTACTACTAAGGTATTCGCAGGTTATAAAAACCCCTTAAAAGAATTATTCTCATAAGAAGGTGTGGGACACCGAGAAATCTACTTTTAAATAAAACATATATATAAAATATATGATGTTATTATACAGTCATTTTTCATACTGTACATTATTATGCTGAGCATCTTAGCTCACACTTGTTTTCTTAAATTGACATAACACAACAGTGAATCAAGATGCCTGCCATGAGAACCACAGCCAGGAAACAGGTAGGAAATGGCCAGCTGTTCCGTAGATTGTTTGGTGCAGTACCTCAGGTAGTCGGAATAAGATGGATTAGTTTTCATTTGTTTATAGTTCGGCTTATTTATAAGTATGGTTTATGTAAAATAAGAAATAAGAAGCGTATATTCGGCCGGCGGATTAACCTTACTTAAAGGTCACCCCCGGTAAGACTAATTACATTTGGGTTGTAATAAAATTCTCTAGTAATGATGGTTCGTTTCCAAGACAATAACCTGTAGTGTGTGTGTGTTAAGTGTGGGGTCGTGAAGCGTGAGTATTTACATATTATAGTGTAAGTTGTGTGAGTTTAGATAGCGTGGCTTCCGAGACTCCTGACCCCGGGTTTTGGGGCGCCACAATGGAAATCGGGGAAACTTTGACACCATTTAGTCATTCCTTGGAGGCCATTCCCCGGTAGAGGGGCCTAAAACACTATAAGTTTGATTCTTTTGATGGTTTGGGGGACCCCGAAGAACACTTGATTTACTTCGAGCAGATTGCACAGATATACTACTATAATGATTTGACAAAGTCTAGGTTCTTCGCATCGACTCTTAAGGGAGGGGCACAAAGGAGGTTTAGCAGGATACCCTCCCGAAGCATCCACAGCTGGAAAGAGTTCTGCGAAGCCTTCCTTAGGAGGTTCCAAGCAAATAAAACACATGAGATGCACATGTGTCACCTAGAAACCATCCGGCAACATGACAATGAATCTCTCTCAGCTTAAATGAGGCGTTTCCAGTAGGCAATCAACAAGATCTCAAACTTGGACGAGCGCGAGGCTTTGAGAATCTTCGGGAGAAACTTAGACCCGGAGCATAATGAAAGATACATTGTAGAACTGATCAACAAGGAGGCCACAGAGTTTGGTGAAAGCTTACTCCATGGCTGCCAGATTCATCAAAGAAACTGATGTACTCCAAGCTATGAGGATGACCCGGAATAGGGAATCTAGGAGCAAGAATTCGGATGACCGCCCGAAAGGGGGTTACCATCAAGATAAAAAATCAAACATAGCCATAAGAATCAAGAAAGATAGACTAATCCAATATTCCAAAGGCTCGGTCCTAGGACGGAGTCCAAAAGTGACCGGGGACTAACCAAGCAGTCCCGGGAGCCAAAGCAGGAGCCGGAATGGACTCCCCTAAACAGGACCCGGGAGGAAATCTTGAAGGAAATAAAATATAATCCATTTTATTCCCCCCCCCCCAAGCCAATGCAAACTCCACCGAAGAGCAGGCCTTATAATAGGCAGTGTGACTATCATCAAACACACAGCCACAAGACCGAGAACTGCTTATCACTTAAGTACTTCATCGAGGAGCAAGTCAAAAAAGGGAACCTGAACAAATACCTAGCCCTCGATAGCAACCAAAGAGGGGAAGGGCCAAAGAAGGGAAATAATATAGTGAATGTGGTCCTAGGAGGCTCCCACTCCCCACCACAGAGCCCAGACTCAGGGGAAGAGGTAATTTCCATCCAATCATTCCCGGAGATGGTAATATCTTTCAGCGGTAAGGACTATGAAGGGGTCAATCCTAACCACAATGAAGCTTTAGTTGTCACTTTGGATATTTTTGAAAATGAAGTCAGGAGAATGCTAATAGACAACGGCTCCTCAGTAAATATTCTCTTCAAGCATACTGTGGATCGAATGCAGCTAGGGAGCGTCCGCTCGAATGATTGTCGGGAAGACCCACTCTACGGGTTCGGAAACAACTTAGTCCCGATCCAAGGGACCCTATACTTACCTGTCCTTTTCGGAACTGCTCCCAACCAAGTCTTTTACGTCATCAAGTTCTGTGTCATCAATACTTCTTCATCCGACAATGGCATAATTAGACTATCAGCTTTAACCAGGATGCAAACAATAAATTCAATCTCCCATCTCAAGATCAAGTTCCCAACCTCGACTGGAGTCGGAGAAGTAAAAGGAGATTATGAGGTTGCCATGAGATGCTACAGTCAGGGCTTGTTGATGGCAGAAACTCACTAGGATAACGAAAGAAAGGCCATAGTTCTTCGCAAACAGCAAAGTGTCAAAAAGCACCGCCCTCGCTCAAGAGAAGAAACATGAAGAGAAGTGCAAATCATCGAATCTAATCAGGATCCAAAAGCAAACAAACCAAGTTTGGAAGAACTGAAAAGCAACCAAGGCATGGTAGTTATTGAAGCAAATCCGGTCCCAGACCAGGCAAATCCTACCATGCAAGCAATCAAAGTCAAAGAATCACACAAGCTAATACCTACTTGAAGAAGAACACTGAAGCCCGGATTCATCATATGATCTCGACCCAAGACCAAGAAAAAATGAAGGCCGCGTTAAAAATAGAAGAAATCAGATTGATGAAAGTAGTCCTACAAAGAAGGTGAAAGTTGGGTCCGGACTCGAAGCAGCCTTTAGAGAAGAACTGGTATCCTTGCTCCGGGAGTACGGAGATGTGTTTTTTTAGAGTCCAAGAGATATGCCCGGATTTCATGAGTCCATTACAATGCACAGCTTGGACGTCAACCCAAACAGAAAACCAGTCAAGAAAAAAAGAAGAAACTTTGCCCCGGAAAGGCAAAGAGCAATAGATGAAGAAGTAGTGAAGTTGCTCAAAGCAGGAATCATCCGAGAAAACAAATAACCGGAGTTGTTGGCGTATGTGACCATGGTGAAGAAGTTAAATGGAAAATGGAGAATGTTTGTCAACTACACTGAATTAAATGATGTCTTCCCGAAGGACCCATACCCTCTGTCTAATATTAATCAGCTGATAGATGCCTTATCCGGACAGATCATGATAAGCTTCATAGATGCCTTCTCCGGGTACAATCAGATCAAGATGAACCTGAACGACATACCCAAGACAACATTCATAACTCATAAAGCAGTCAACGCTTATGTGATGTTTCCATTCGTACTAACAAATACAGGATCCACTAACCAAAAAGCAATGAACAAGATATTCAAGTCCCAAATCGGAAGAAACTTGGAGTCCTACGTTGACGATATGATTGCAAAATCAACAACCATCCTAGGACACATCAATGATCTAAGAGAATGCTTTGATAACCTAAAGAAGCATCAACTCAAGCTAAACCCGGAGAAATGTACCTTCAGAGTTGGAGAAGGCAAGTTCTTGGGGTTCATGATCAACAACTGAGGAATTGAGGCAAATTCGGAGAAAATAAAAGCGATCCAGGAGATGAAGGCTCCCAGGACTCAGAAAGATGTGCAGAAGCTAGCAGGATCACTAGCAGCACTTAGAAGATTTGTTTCAAAGCTAGCAGAAAGGTGCTTACCCTTCTTTGATCTACTCAAAGGAGCAAACAACAAGAAAGAAGTCAACTGGATCCTGGATTGCCAAATAACATTTGAAGAAATCAAGGAATACCTCTCACAGCCACCAATCCTAACTAAGGTCCAATCAAGAGAGCCTCCCTACTTATACTTATCAGCCGGAGCCTTAGCAGTTGGGGCTGCCCTAATCCGGAAAGAGAATGGAAGACAGCAACCTGTTTACTATGTGAGCCAAGTACTCAAGGATACAGAGACCAGGTACCCAAATCTAGAAAAGTTTGCCTTTGCCTTGGTCACAACATCGAGAAAGCTCAGACACTACTTCCAAGGAAGAGAAATCAGGGTAGTCACAAACCAGCCTTTAAGGAAAATAATTCACAAGCTAGATGTCTCTGGAAGGTTAGTTAATTGGGTTATGGAGTTAATTCAGTTCAATCTAAGCTTTATTCCCAGGACTGCCATCAAAGTTCAATCACTTGCTGATTTTATAATTGAATGCAACTTTCTGGAGGCGATACTGGAACCTATGAGAGATGCATAGAGCAATCAAACTACAAACCTTGGAGCCTAGACCTTGAAAGTAGATGGTTCGTCAACAAGCGAAAGTTTGGGAGTCAGACTCATCCTAAACAGCCCTGAGGGATTCGTGAAACAGACAGCTATATCATTCGGCTTCCCGGCAACAAAAAGTCAGGCAGATTATAAGGCATTGATTACGGGACTAAAGCTTTTCAGGACCCTCAGATTCTAGGACTTAAACATCTATAATAACTCCCAAATAGTGGTCGAGCAAATAAACGGAGAATACATAGAAAAAGACCCAATTCTGGCAAAATATCAGGCACTGGTTCAAAGCTACCTAACATCGATCCCAAGAAATCAAGTCCTGCAGATATGTCGAGAAGAAAATGAAGAAGCGGATACTCTGTCCAAGCTAGTCCGGAACTCTTCAGATCTGGACTGCTCAGTTTACTTCGAAGAATTGCAAAGGCCATCTATTGAAAAAGAAGAAGTATTGGAAATCGACAACAACCGGAACTGGATGACTCCTTTTATCAATTACTTAGAAAAGGGGGAGCTCCCAAAAGACAAAGGAAAAGCTCAAAGATTAAAATCCAAAGCATCCAAGTTCTTCCTTGAAGAGGGACTACTATACCGCCGGACCTTCTCATCCCCTATCTTGAAATGCGTCGGACCAGCAGAAGCTAATTACTGTTTAATGGAAGTACATGAAGGGATCTGCGGAGATCACATGTCTGCAAAATCCCTAGCTCAGAAGATCATAAGACAAGTCTATTATTGGCTGACTATTCATCAGGATGCAACAGAGTTCGTGAAAAAATGGAAGGAATGCCAAGTCTTCAGCAATGTCTCCCGGATGAGCCCAGTCCTACCCTCCTCAGTCTTGTATCCAATCCCTTTTGCTGCTTGGGGTATTGATATCATAGGACCCTTTTCCCAGGCTAGAGGAGACCTCATGTACTTGTTGGTTTCAATTGATTACATGACTTAATGGGTTGAAGCAAAATTAATGAGGATAATCAACCAGCAAGACTGCATAAAGTTTCTGGACAACATTTTGATGAGGTTCGGGATCCCAAGAGTCCTAGTATCAGACAATGGGGCATAGTTCATCAGATCATAATTCAATTCCTACCTCCAAGAACTTAGAATCAAGCACAAAAAGTCATCAGTAGCATATCCCCAAGGAAATGGTCAAGCAAAAGTCACAAACAGATTCCTGCTCCGAGGTATTGAGAAGAGACTTAAAGAAAGCAAGAGAAAATGGCTAGGAGAACTGCCAAGTATATTGTGGTCCTACAGGACAAGCCCCCGAACGAGCACATGAGAAACTCCCTTTAAGTTAACCTATGGCACAGAAGCAATGATACCCATCGAGGTAGGATCCCCTTCTCACCGAGCAATAAATTTCAATGAAATAGCTAACGAAGGACTCAAAACAAATATGGAGCTAATCGATGAAGTACGAGACCAAGCCATAGCAAGGATGGAGAAATATAAAGAGAAAACGAAAGAGCATTTCATCAAGAAGTCCAGAATCAAAAACTTTCAAGTTAGAAATCTGGTTCTTCGAGACACAGGCCTCAGATCCTACAAACACTGGAAAGCTAATGCCCAAATGGTAGGACCATATGAGGTCAAAGAAGTCCTAAGACCAGGAAATTACAAGCTAATGAATATGGATGACTGCGAAGTTCCCAACACCTGGCATGGTCTCAGGCTAAAAATATTTTACCAGTAGCAAGGAGAAAAGCAACCCCAACAACTAAACACTTGTAACCTATGGCAAACAAACACTTTATTACTATACATTTTGTATGAAGCAAATTTGAAGTCACTGAAAAGCACTTTTTGTTTTACTTAGCAATTTTTTACAAGCAATCACAGTCCGGGATCAACCATGAACCCGGACTAGCCACCTATTTTACTTAGAGTTTTTCTCTAAGTAAAAGCAAGCTTAGTCCTGGGTCAACCTTGAACCCTAACTAGCCACCTATTTTACCTAAAATTATTTCTCTAAGTAAAAGCAACCTCAGTCCTGGGTTAACCTTGAACCTGGACTAGCCACCTATTTTACTTAGAGTTATTTCTCTAAGTAAGAGCAACCTCAGTCTTGGTCAACCTTGAACCCAGACTAGCCACCTATTTTACCTAAAGTTATGTCTCTAAGTAAAATTAACCTCAGTCTTGGGTCAACCGTGAACCCGGTCTAGCCACCTATTTTACTTAAAATTATTTCTCTGAGTAAAAGCAACCTTAGTCTCAGGTCAACCTTGAACCCGGACTAGCCACCTAATTTTACTTAAAAATTATTTCTCTAAGTAAAAGCAGCATCAGTCCTTAGTCAACCTTGAACCCGGACTAGCCACCTATTTTACTTAGAACTATATCTCTGAGTAAAAGCAACCTTAGTCTCGGTTCAACCTTGAACCCGGACTAGCCACCTCTTTTACTTAGAGTTATTTCTCTAAGTAAAAGCAACCTCAGTCCTAGGTCAACCTTGAACCCGGACTAACCACCAATTTTATTGAGAGTTATTTCTCTAAGTAAAAGCAACCTCAGTCCTGGTCAACCTTGAACCAGGACTAGCCACCTATTTTACTTAGGGTTATTTCTCTAAGTAAAAGCAACCTTAGTCTCGGGTCAACCTTGAACCCGGACTATCCACCTAATTTTACTTAGAATTATTTCTCTAAGTAATAGCAACCTTAGTCCCAGGTCAACCTTGAACCCGGACTAGCCACCTCATTTTACTTAGAATTATTTCTCTAAGTAAAAGCAACCTTAGTCCCGGGTCAACCTTGAACCCGGACTAGCCACCTTATTTTACTTAGAATTATTTCTGTAAGTAAAAACCACCTCAGTCCCAGGTCAACATTGAACCCATACTACCCAACTAATTAAGCAAATACAACAACTAATCACTTAGAAAATTTTCTAAGGAAGGATAAAATTTGAAAAAATGAAGCAAGGCAAAATTATAAGAAAAGTAACCAAAGCAAATGAACCATCCCGGGCAAAAGAAGCCCGAGTTAAAGTACAAGCGAAATTCCCAAAGTTACGGAAAATAATAAAGTAAATTGCAAATTTTCAAGAATTACATAAAAGAATCTAAGACTCCGGGATATTCTAAGGAAGGAAACTAGGGCACGGACCATCAAACTGCTCCGGCTCACCCAGTCTTGGTTCGATGTTCTGCTTTGCCTTAATGAATTCCTGAAAAAAGCTGCCAAAGTCTGCCTCAGGGTCCGTCTTTATGTGCCTCTCAGCAACGATCCAACAACGAGCGATCTTTGGAGCGCAGCACTAGCAATAGCCTTGGCGTACTCCACCGAATTTTTGTAGGCCTCAATAACATCAGACTCCGTCTTCATAGATTCAAGCTACTTCCAGAGCTCCTCCAATTCGGACTTAAGATCCGCAAACTCTTTCTCAGCATTCTCAGCCCGGATTGTCACATCATTAAGATGCTTGTTTAACCCAGACAGGGACAAGTCCTTCGCAGAAAGATGATCTTTGAGTTCCCCAAGCTCTTTGTTCTTCTCAGCAATAACCGCCCAGGCATTCTTGAGCTCGGTATAATATATAGTTCGGCCTCGACCATAGAAGCACCAAGCTACAAACAGAAAAAAGAGCATGTTAAAGGAACAATTCTAAGAAAAATCAAGTCAAATAACACGAAGTGTAAAAATATTATACTTGCCCTCACAACTAAGTACAGTCCTTCATCACGGCATCAAAACCAGCCGTATTCATCTCCTTCCACTGAGTCTAAGATAGAATCTCAGCCATGAACCGGGAAACCCTTTCATCAAGACCCGGACCAGACCTACCAGGATGATCTTCCTCCAGACCTTTCCCCTTGTCCTTCACAGAATCAGCACCGGGCTTAGTTTGCGACTTCCAGTCCGGGGAGGCTTGGTACCCGCAGTGCGGACACGCTCTTCCGCCCCAACTCAACCTCGAAAACCTCACCCAAAGGTTTAATTTCTTCTAAGTTATCAAAGTCACCATCACCCGGGACATCCACAGCCGGCTCCGTGCTCTGATTCTCCTCAGCCGAACCTGACTTCGAAACAGCATTGCTCTACGACCCCTCCTCCGGATGAGACTGCATCCGGACCCCGTAACCGAGGCCATCTTCCTCTGCTTAAATGAAGTCCCAAGTCTGAGAAGAGCATCTCTATAGGTAGAAGCAGACATGTCCGGATTGTAATAAGGCAAACCTGTCAAGATAAAATAAAATAGAAAAATTAGTCCGGACAAAACACAATATTATAAAACTTCGGATACAAACAATACAACAAGTACAAAAATCAACAAAGTCTGGATATGAGATAATCCGAACTACATGAAAAATACTTACAACCAAAATTGTTCATAGTCTTGTGATTCATAAACATCTCCTGGGTCAGCTAGAACCTGAGACACTCACACATAGAAAAAATAAGCTGGATAACATCACCCCTCAGCACTGAACGAGGGAACCTGGTCTGAACTCTGTCAAGGGCTATATAAGGCAAATAATACAGATCTAAGCCCCTCAACAAAATTATTTCCCCATTCCAGTACTTCAATGACAACTGCTGAATGACAACTGAACCCGGACCCATATCCACACTCCATAGCGTGGAAGCGTATCTCGTATAAAGGCGGCTAGCTGGACCTAACTATACTGAAAATATGGTGCCAAAGTCTAAAGGTAGGTTGGACCTTAAACTTATTGCAACAAGCAATAAACCAATACATCCATTTTATCCCATTAGGGGTTATTTGCATTGGAGACAACCTGTACACGTATTTGCACAAAAGCTTAAGAAAGAGGTGCCAGTGGGGGTTCCACCTGGACCTAAGGTGCTCCAACCAGATGGGAACAAATCCGTCAGCCGGTCTATGGTAAAACTTCTCTCCGGGAAGAGGCCATCTCCATTCAATCTGGGAGTCCGATTGAAAAATAGCCCAGATCGACGAATCTGGGCCGCATGGTCCAGAGCAGCGTATTCATCTTTCAACGAGTAGGGATCCTTAGCAATGATCATCCTCGCGAATCTTTGATCAAACTCAGCCTCATCATAAACCCCCGGACCCGCATCCGACTGTCTAGCATACCCGGACCCAATACTTCTGTAATACCAGCTATTTTCGATTTCTTCACTCTTGGTAATAAAATAGTTCGGCACATCTATCCAGAGCCCCTCCGGAGTACAAGGAACCTTCCTATGAGATATCTTACCAATTGTCAACTTCGTAATGGTACCGGAGTCCGAAGTCAAAGTTTTCTTACCCATCTCAATCCAGTCAGAGTTAGATGAAGAGTCAGAATCAGAAGTCCCCGGGTAGCAGGAGAAGTATATCTTGGCACGGGCATTAGTCCGGACCATAAACCTAAAAGAAATGAGATTGGTTAGTCTAAATCCCTACAAATTCTTTATCTTATATCCTAATCCTAAAATGGTCCGGACTACCCTATATTCAATTTTATTAAATTGTAAGCTACCCCCGGACACAAACTACTCCCTAAACCCAAAAACCACATACAAAAGCAAACACTACAAACACTTATCAGCTAAACCTAAGCAGAATTGTCCGGACTAAAATCGCAAGATCGGACTCAAAACAAAGCCACAAACACAATAATATCTCAGACACATAATTAGCAACAGACTTACTAGTCTGGACCTACCTCAACAAACCGGACTAAGTTACAAAAACCCCAAACACAGAAACACCTCCTACCAAAATCATGAATCAAAATATCAACAAAAACCTATACATATGTATATACTACACAGCGAATATCAAAAAAATAGTACAATATATCAAAATGCACATAATCGAAAAAACAAAAGCATAAAAAAACAACTATGAAGAGAATGAATTATAGCGCAATGGGATTCAGAAACTTATGAGTGGGAAAAATTATAGTAGATGCAAAGAAAGAGCAGAGAAAGTACCTTTAAGCTTCGAAACCTCCAAGAACAGCGAGCAAACAGTCAGAGAATGAACGAAAAAGAGATTTGCAGAGAGGAAACACTAAGAATCGTAAAGGTAAAAAACAAAAAGAGTAGATGGGGGGCTTTTATAGGCAAAACACGGAATCCGCAAAGTCGTGCCATGTGGCATAATTTGGACCCTTCATCAACAAAAAAATACATATATATGATTATATATATACAATAGTTACTATACGCAACAATTATTATGGCACGTCTTTTAAAAAAAGACAGCTGTAAAAATTCAAATCATTGGGGAGGAAACCCCAAAACCGTTTCAACTTCCAGTTCAAATTGGCCTACCTCAACACTACTCGGACTGGGGCAAGGAAAACTCAAATTGTCTAAAAACAATATACCCTAGTCCGGATTGGCCTATCTCAACACAATCCGGACTGGGGGGTAAGGAAAGCTCAAAATTTTCTAAAGGCAATCTACCTTAGACCGGATTGGCCTACCTCAACACAATCCGGACTGCGGGCACGGAAAGCTTAAATTCATCTAAAAACAATATACTTTAGTCCGGATTGGCCTACCTCAACACAATCCGAACTGGGGGCAAGGAAAACTCAAATTCTTCTACAGACATTCTACCTTAGACCGGATTGGCCTAACTCAACACAATCCGGACTGGGGGGCACGGAAAGCTCAAATTCATCTAAAAATAATATTCCTTAGTCCGGTTTGGCCTACCTCAACACAATCTAGAATGGGGGTTAAGGAAAGCTCAAATTCTTCTACAGACAATCTACCTTAGTCCGGATTGGCCTACCTTAGCACAATCCGGACTGGGGGAAAGGAAAGCTCAACTTCTTCTAAAAATAATATACCTAAGTCTGGGATGCCCTACCTCAACACAATCCGGACTTGGGGGCAAGGAAAGCTCAAGTTCTTCTATAGACAATCTACCTTAGACCGGACTGGCCTACCTCAACACAATCTGGATTGGGGGACAAGGAAAGCTCAAATTCTCGTAAAAAAATATACCTAAGTCCGGATTACTATATCTCAGCACAATTCGGACTGAGGGCAAGGAAAGCTCAAATTTCATCTCACAAGCAATAAACTATTAATAATATCAGCCTTACTCTCCCATCCAGAAGATTTGCATAAGGGAGTGGAGGGCACATGATAGTATATATGGATCCTAGAAGTACTAGGCCCGGACTCCTAACTCCATCCAGTCCCGCACACCACTAGTCCAGACTATCTAATCCTGGCAGTCCAATCTTTGGAAATCCTAACACGTGGGGCACATGCCCAAACGGGTGATAGGGACCGCTGTCATTGATCAATCATGAGCGTAATCAGGGCATGTGCCAGGAGATCCTCAGAACATTCCTCAACCATTCTCATCTTGACACGTGTAAGGCATCCACCCCAGCCAGGTGTCCTCCGCTCCTAGAACCAACGACTACGATTCAAAGGTACCAACTCCTAAATTTTATAGCCCAAGGAGGAAAGGTTTTGGGGTTAATCACTCTCTTACACTCATTTACACACACATCCACCTTTTATCCCTATAGATCTTCATCTTCCTCAAAAGCGAGTTATTACTCTGACATCGGAGGCGCCGCGGGACCCAAACCCCCTTCTAGTGTTATTTTATAAAAACTCCATGACAGCTACACCACCACAGCGGTGAAGGAAAGCAGCCCCGCACCCAGAAGTTATCAATGAAAACATTTAATTTTGTGTTTGACCTTAAGCTATGAGCTTAAATTTTTGTGTTTGACTTTCTGTACTATTAAGCTGTGAGCTTAAGATGTGGTCTTTTGTATGAGGGTTGTTAATTTATTTTCATAATATTTCTGCGTTGGTGCGTACCAAAAATATATATTTAGTGAATACCAATATTAACGTGTTTACCAAGTTGGTAATTTAAAAGTTAGAGTACAAAGGACTAAGGTTTTGTACGAATATTTAGTCACGTATCTAACCAAATGACCACCCTTGGTTAATTTCTTTTACGTAAAAAAAATAGTGTACCTATTTCGTTAAAGTATAATTGATATAATGATATCTATTTATTATATTATAGTTTCTGATGCCTGTTTTGAGTAGTACTCACTATTCATCAACAGTGAATCAGAAAAAAAACGTTCAGCCCTTGCTTTTGCCATGTTTTACGGTCTTGCCACTGCTGCTGGATCTCGGTTTCTGTGCTCTAACATTGCTTAGGCACCACATATTATCTCCGCACTTACTGTTAATTAGCTTTATCACCACATAATTATCTTTGACTCCTTTCTTTGGTAGTTGATTGGAGCTTATTTTGTTAGCTGGGTCATTGTATTTTGTTGTCGTCGTTGGTCTTTGATTGCTGCCGGAAGTTGTTTTGGTGTTCTTTTTCTTTCTGTTTTCGGTATTACAGGCTTGTGTTTCTTTTGTTTATACTTTTGTCTGCTTTCAGTTTAGCTTCTTTATGTATTTGGTTGTTTGCAGGTTTGGTATGGGTGATAAGGAGGCTGGGCATTTGTTTACTTCCGATGATATGATTTTTGGTGGTAAAAGGGGTCAGAGATTGAGGAGGCTTTCAAGGTTGATGGGTGTGGGAGAGCTCGGAGGCGTGTTATGGTCGGGGGATGATGGTTTTGGTTTTGGTTCTTCTGCGTTATCTTTTGGGAGTGAGCTGCTTTTTTAGATTGTCTTTGTGTGCTTTGTTGTTGTGTATTTTGATCACACTGCTTTCTATTTATATTATGTTAAATGTCAAGGTTATATTTATATTTTCTTTTATTGCGTTTATTTTGCTTGGTTGTTGTTGGTTCAGCCATATCTTTATTGTGTTCTTTCTATTTTCTGGTTGTTTTGGTGGCCCATGGGAGGCTGTTTATTATATTTAATGATTCCATGTGTTAGATTTACATCTTTTCTTTGTTTATATTTGTCTTGGGGCATATATCTTTTGTTGCCTTGATTGCGTGTTTTGCATTGGTAGCTGATGGCCTCCCTGTTGCTCGTGCTGTGTTAGGGCATGGATTGGTCAGTGATTCTATTGAATCTAATAGTTGTGAGGATGTTTCCTTACAGCCTCTGTTGGGTAGAGGTGTGTTCTCGTGTCCTGGATTATTAAATCTGATAATTGGTTTATATTTTTCTTTGTGATTTATATTGTTTTTGTTGCGTTTGTTGCGTTTTTTCTTATAGTAAGTGCTGTGGGCTGTGTTTTCATGCCTTGGATTTTTTGAAATACTAATTGACTTATATTCTTCTTTTATGTTTATAATTTGTTTGTTGTATTTGTTGCATTTTTTTGTTTTAGAAGGTGGTGACCCTATTATTGCTCTTGCTGCGTTGGTTGATGAATTGATCGGTAATTCTATTGACTCTAATACCTATGAGGATGGTTCTTTACTGCCTTTGTTGGGTAGAGGCGTATTTTCGCATCCTGGGTTAGGTCAGGTTGCGGGGGGAGGTACGAGAGCTCTATTATTATTTTGTGATTTTTATACTTTGTGATTTGTTTAGTGATCTATCTATTTCTATTTATATAATAGTTTCTGGTGCCTGTTTTGAGCAGTTATTTTTCTGATTTACTTCCTTGTGTTGTTAAATGTAGTTGAGGCATATTGACTTATTGTATGATGCCGTTGAATGTAGTAAATACAAATATGCGCCGAAGGGTTCATAGGGCTTTGGATTTTTGTGCTCCTTTAGATAGAAGGTCGTGTGATGTAGGACGGGTTTTAGGTATGGATTCTCTTTGGTTGTGTAATGCGGGACTGGAGATTACTATGGTTTAATCTTATACAGTTGTCTCTATTGTGTAGTTTCTGATTCAGGTGTTGCTGCACCTGTATTGGTTAATGGGATTGTAGGTGATGATACTTCCAGTGTACTTCCAGGTAGCCTTGGTTAGTGTGTGTTGTCATTTTTTGGGTTAGCTGGGGGAGGTGTTATTTGCGGTTTATAATGTTTTGTATCTAAAATGCATAGTTATTTTTCTTTTCTTTATAATGTTGTTGTTGAGTATTCTGGCTTATTGGCTTTTTTTATTTAAAAATGTAGGTGGTACTGATCAGTGTGATTGGCGTTGTAGGAATTTAAATATATCTGGATCATTGGATATGAATGTTTCTGGTGCGCGACAGGTTTTGAAACGTGCTCCTGAACGGGATATTGGTTATTTGGATCAAAGGTTATTTGCAGGGAATGTACTTCCTTTCTCTGAGGACAAATAATGATTTTAATGAAGGTTGGGTTTTTGTTAGTGTGTATGGATTTGTGGTTTGGATGAGTAGTGTTTTGTTTTTTTGTGCTTATGTGTTTGTTGAGTATGTGTTTCTGAGATGTAGGTGGAAATGTTGTTGATGACACTATGTGGAGTGATGGTTCTGAGTCTTCAGATTATAATTCATATGGTTTTGATACAGGTGGTTACCTTTCTTTTTAGGGTTGTTGATGTACTGTGGTTATATTATTTATGTTCTTACATTTAAACTTAAATGTTGCAGGTTGTAGTGATGTTTTGGGTGAGTACGGTGCTCTTTAACCTGATGATGATGATAATGATGTGGATATGGATTCATTTACTTCTGTGCGCCGAACAACCAGACGAGAGCGTGTTGTTCCGGAGGGGTATGCCTCGCTTGGTGCTCCTTCGGTATTGTGTAAATATTGCGGTGCTCGGATGTGGAAGGAGGAAAGAGTTAATAAGAATGTTACTAAAGGTGTTCCGATATGTTCGCTTCGTTGTATGAATGGTGCTGTGAGTTTGCCTGTTGTTCCTCCCACTCCGGCCTATATGATGGATTTGTATGATGACAAGATTCGAGGACCTGTGTTTCACAGGTTGATACGCCTATATAATGCGATGTTTGCTTTTACGTCCAGTGGAGGTAACGTTGATCAGCCTATAAACCACCATTTAAATGGACAGAATCATCATGTTTTTGGATCGCTAATACGGGATGATGATGGGACTCCTAAATTTTGTCAGCTCTATGTGTATGACACGGTGAATGAGGTTGAAAATCACCTTCATTGGGTCACCGGTGAGGATAAGGATGTTGTTGATGCGGCAGTGGTTCAGGGTCTCATTACGATGTTGGATGACACTAATGAATTGGTTGGTGAGTTTAGGAAGCAGCGTGATCGCTATGAAGGTGATGAAATTGTTGATTTGGAAATCACTTTGAAAGTCATTAGGTCTGAGAGTGGTCGGGAAACTCATTTTTCAAGTACGGATGAGGTGGCTGGAATAATGGTTGGTGATACTGAGGAGATATGTGGTGAACGTGATATTGTGGTCGATGACAAGATAAAGGGTTTGGTGCGTATTTCCTATGTGCATCCAAAGTTAATGGCTCTTTAGTATCCGATCTTATTTCCTTGGGATGAGGATGGTTACCATACGAAAATCAGGTTTCACAAAAGTGCTGATAGTTCTTCTAAAGTTCGTGGTTTTTTATCGTTGAAAGATTACTATTCCTATTCTTTTTAGGTTAGGCAGTAGGATGGTATGTGCCAGCTGTTATTTTCTGCTGTTTTGTTATCATGTGATTTGTTTTTTCAAATTTTGATAGTAATTTTTGTTTCAGGTCTTACTCCTCGGCTTGGTGGCCATTTATTTCAGCAGTATTTGGTGGATGCTTTTTCTACCATTGAACAGACACGTCTTTGGTAGTTTAGGACGCATCAGACCACTATACGAAATGAACTTTACAGCCATATATGTGATTCTATTCGTAGAGGTGATGTTGATGCCTCGAATACAGGTAATGGGATTATCTTGCCTGCAGGATTTATTGGTTCGAAGAGATACATGCAACAAAATTTCCAGGATGCTTTGGCTGTGTGTCGGCATGTTGGGCATCCTGATATATTTTTAACCATGACATCTAATCCGTTTTGGGATGAGATTTAGAAGATGATGGTCTTTGTGCCTGGTTGTATAACTGCTAATTGTCCTGATATAGTTTCCAGGGTATTTAGGTTAAAACTTGAGCAGTTAATGACGGATATAAAGAGTAAGGCTTACTTTGGTGTTTGTAATGGAGGTATATGATTTGGGGATATAAATATATTTGGTATTACTTTGTTTTTTTTTCGGGAGCTTTTTTTTATGTTTGATTCGTGTTCTTTACCAGTTATGTACGTTGTGGAGTTTCAGAAACGAGGTTTGCCTCATGTCCATATGTTAATATGGCTTGATAGTGCTGCTAAAAAGAATTTAAAATTGAATGTGGATAAGTACGTGTCTGCGGAGATTCCTGACCCTTTATTGGATCGTCCTGGCTATGCGGCTGTCAAAGAATTTATGATTCATGGCCCCTGTGGGCTAGAAAACTTGAAGTCTCCTTGCATGAGAGATTTCCGCAGTATACATCATTTTCCAAAAAAGTGAGTGTTTGTTTTGTTTTTCCCTGTTCAACTTTACTCTTTTGCTGTTAATAAATTATGTCTATGTTTATTAGATACTGTGCTAGAACTACTTTTGATGAAAGTGGTTTTCCAATATACATGTGGCGCAGGCGAGGAGTTATTGTTCATGTTCGTGGGACTGATTTGGATAATCAGTGGGTTGTCCCTTATAGCCGGGATTTGCTGGTCAGGTATCAATGTCATATGAACGTGGAAATTTGTTGTCATGCAAGGAGCCTTAAATATTTATTTAAATATTGTCTTAAAGGGCATGACCGTGCCACCGTATATTTGAATAAGAAGAAAAGGTGTCGGCGAGGAAAAGAACGAGACCAATGTGAGGATGAGATTAACGCGTATTTTGATGGGCGGTACTTGTGTGGTGCTGAAGCGGCATATAGGATATTTGGGTTTGCTATCCATCATCGGAGTATTTCTGTTGAACGGCTTCCGTTTCACTTGCCAGGCGACAAAAATTGTACTTTTCGTGCAAATGAATCTTTGCATAAAGTTGCTGCGAGGGAGAAATACAAACTAAGCAAGCTGGAAGCTTTTTTCTTGCTTAATTCTGAGGACATTGCTGCGCGTGAGCATACGTATGATGAGATACCTAGGTATTATGTTTGGAATGATGGTCAACGGCGATGGACTCCAAGAAAATGAGGGCTGCAGATCGGGCGTCTTTGTTATGCTCATTATAGTACCGGAGAGCCCTGGTTTTTAAGGTTATTGCTTACCAAAGTCCGGGGTCCTACTTCGTTTAAATCCATTCGAACTGTAAATGGTGTTTGTTTCAGTACTTTCCGGGATGCGTGCAGGGAGTACGGCTTATTGAATGATGATAAGGAATGGCATGAGGTCTTATCTTAGGCTACTGCTGGTGGGTTGCCTCCTCAGATTCGGCAGCTGTTTGTGCATATCATAGTCAATAGTAAGGTTACTGATTTGAGGCTTTTATGGGATACGCATTGGAGGAGTATGATTGATGACATTTTGTTGGCGCGCAGTGAGATTTCTAGAAATTCTTCGTTACTTCTTAATGACATGCAGTTGTAGTTTTATGCGTTAGCAGGTAAAGTTTGTGTTGTTTATTTGTTTGTATATTTTCTGGTTAATTTTGTTACGTACGTGCCAATTAAAATTTGTTTTCTTGTATAAATTAATGAGTTGCTTAGGTCTATTGGGAAATGTTTGAAAAAATATGATCAGTTGCCACCGCCTCCTGCTACTTATTTGAATAATGGGACTAATAATTTGATCTTAGAGGAAATAAGTTATAACATGGTTGAAATGGAGAGGGAACACTCTAAATTGTTGCAAGCGTGTACTGAACAGCAAAGGAGTGTGTATGATGCTGTGATGGGTACTGTACATGCTGGATCAGGGGGTCTCTTCTTTGTTTACGGTAGTGGAGGCTGTGGGAAAACTTTTTTATGGAGGACTCTTATTTCGAGGCTGCGTTTGGAGGGTAAAATTGTGTTGCCTGTAGCATCCTCTAGAATAGCGGCAACTTTGATGCCCGGAGGGAGGACTGCTCACTCCTGTTTCAAGATTCCAATTATGTTGGATGAATTTTCAACTTGCAACATTGCGCATGATTCGGATATTGCCCAGTTGATCAAGCAAACGGATCTTATAATATGGGATGAGGCCCCGATGCAGCATAGGTTCGCTTTTGAATGTTTGGATCGATCGTTGAGGGATATTATGAAGGCTGTGGATCCATCTCGGTCTGACATGCCATTTGGTGGGATTACTGTTGTCCTTGGGGGTGATTTCCGACAAATCCTCCATGTTATTACTTTTGGTTCTCGAGCGGATATTGTTGCAGCCTGCATAACACGATCGCGTCTTTGGTAGCTGTGCAATATTTATGTGCTAACTGAGAATATGCGTCTTAGGCAGGGCAGTACTGATTTGGAGATGGAGGATTTAAAGTGGTTTGTGCAGTTCTGGATACTGGCAATGGAAATGTTCTTCCAACTAGGGTTGCGGATATGCCCTATATAGAAAATCGGATCTTGATACCTCCACGATTTTTTGATTTAAATATGGAAAATTCAATTGAAAATATGATTTCGATTACTTTTCCTGGATTTTTGGAAAATTTCCGTGATCCAGAATGTGACGACTGAGAATTTTGTGACGTAATTAAGTCAATAAAGTATGTGTTATGTGATGTGATTATAATTATGTGACTAAGTGATGATTAATTGTCTTTTCTATATATTAGAGTATAGGAGCGTGGATAAAAAAACGTTCTAATTTATAGAGTCAGCTTAGAAGTTAAGCTGTGGTGTCGGGCCGTCAGGTAGAACAGAACCCGTCCTAATAAGGAGTTAAAGAATATAAAATGTGAATTATGTGTGATTGAATGAAATGAATGTGTAAATAAAGTATTTCATCCTAAGTGACGTGTTGATTGATAATGATAATGAGAAGCGTAATCGAAACGCTGAGCGTCGGGCCGTCAGGCTGAACGTGACCTGGTACGCGTAAAAGAGGATAAAGATTAAAGAAGGATAAATTCTATGATCAGACCTGAATCGTTATGTGATTATATATGTGAGATTGTTGTCTGTGTGCATGACTATGTGTTCTGTAACAATTTTATGAATTTTAAAGGGATTATGTGACTTAAATAAAGGTTTAATTAACCTTCGCGCATTTTTATAAAATCATTCGAGTAAGATAAAAACATGGGATTTGTTCAGTTATCTTCATAGTGGTCCTAGAGACTTTTTAAAAATGATGAGTGAATTTATTTGACGGTCTTTGCATTTTTAAATTGATTTTATGTGGAAATGTTATTATTAAAGCAAGCTTGCGAAATTCATATAAAATCATCAGTTTGCTCAAAAATCTATTATGAGTAATGGTTAAAAAGCTAATTTCAAGGCCTACGTATTAAAATTGTCATTTTCAATAATTCTCGACTTGCCGAGAGAGATATATTTTATATTTAAATTTTGTTGCATTTGAGTAAAAAGAAAAGGGACAATGAGCATAAAATGGAATTAGTAAATTACAAGTTTTCCCTTGTTTTTAGTGGTATATAAACCCACTTCCCTTTCCCCTTTTCTTTCTTTTCCTCCCGTGCACTCACTTCCCCTTCTCTTTTCTTTCTCTCTCGAACACTCTCACTCTCTCTCTCGGCTCTCTCCATCCCTCATCTCCTTCACTTGCATGCAACCCTCAAATCTCATCCAAACTCAAAGATATTGCTACCTTTAGACTTTATTTTCGGTATACTCTTAGATTCCTATTTGCATCTAAGTGTTTATAGAAGTTTTGTTGGTTAATCACTATGGTGGTGTTCAAGGAAAACGATTTCTTGATGCAAAACCATGAGAGTGAATTTAAGCACTTTTGGGGTCATAAACTCGAGAGGAGACCCGTTATGGGCTCTCTCAAGTTCGACCACCACCGGCCATGATCCAAAGGAGAGCCGGTGGAGTTTTTATGATATGATAATTGATTTTAGCTTTGCATGTTATGGTTTCTTGAAAGCTTGAAGAAGGGTTTTGTTTTTTTGTGTTGAAACTCGAATATGTGATTGATAAAATGATTCCATTGATTGTTTTAGGAAGTAAATGGATGTGTGTAAATGATTGTTCCTTAGAAAATCAAAAATTAAGGTTTGCATGTGAGTTTTTAATTCGGCTATATGCTAATTAAAAGAGGAATTTGATTTTTTGTAAGTTGATCTTGGTGAACACTAAGCTTATATAGCCTAAAGAGTGATTGCATGTTAGTTTTAAAGAAGATCAAGTGGTGCATGTCAATGTTTAGTCCTTGAGTTGTAAATCATGTTCTTGCCGAATGGAAAATAAACTTAAAAGGGGATAATTTGGTGATTAAGTGGATGCTTGTTGATTGAATGAATTAATTAAAGCTAAAGTCACTAGGTAATGCTTGGTTTTGGTGTTTAAGTGAATGGGATGATCTAGTTAAGGACTAAAACAAGTGGGAAATGTGATATATAACCTTGCATGTCAAAATCCATTCTTGCATGTTTGATTTATGGAAAACCCGAATGGGTTCTAAGGAATAAAAGCAGAATTAAGTTGGTTTTTGTCAATTATATTAACGACTAGTGAGAACTTGATTGCATGATAAAGATGGGGTAGTGTTTATGTTCGAATTTTGATGATTAAAAGAAGTTGTTGATTTTGACTCTTAATGTGTTTGTGATTCGGATTTTTGATTAAAAAGGATGAGGTTAATTGAGTAAATGACTCTTGTGATTTGCATTAGTTGTACATGATTATATGAGATTGGAATTGAATATATATGGTTGTGTTTTACATGTATGGTTCGAATTAAAGAATAAAAAAAAAAAAATTAATCGTTCGGTATTAAGAGCTATAAGTGATAGCTATGGTAGTAAAAAGAGTTATGTTAGTGTGAATGAGAATAGCCAAGGTTAAGCAAGTACGCTTTGGTTGTTAAGGATATAAAAGTTGCGAGAAAGGGTTTATGCTATATGCTATGTGCTTATGTGTATAAGCTATATTCGTATACTCGAGTCAAGGATATAATCGAGTTATCGTATAGAGTGATCGTTTCGAGAACCAGAGTTGAGAATCTGATTAAGGTTTGGTTTTATTATAGATTCGGAGCGTGAGGGCATTCAGGCTAGGAAAGGAAAGGGTTTACTAGGTGGCAGTAGTTTAACCTTCAGGAAAGCAAATCCAGGCAAGTAACTCTGATTACTTGTGTAAATGGTTATAAAGAGAATGTTGTTCATACCATGTAGAGTATTGACCTATTTAATTATGAAACCCTGATATTGATTTGAAGTACCCTTGTTCTTGATAATCTGTTATTGATAAGCTTATTGATTCCACCCTTTGATAATATGTCCTTCCTGTTCAAATTATGTATTGAGCCATGAAATATATTGAACCCACTTATTATCCTTGTTAACCCTGTCTAATGATACCCTGTTCTTCCTGATCACCCTATTGATCCCTAAACAAATGTTGATCCTTCTAACTTAAGTGCTTTGTTATCCCTGATACAGAATTCTTATGAATTGCTCCTTGCATATCTTTGAATCACTCCCTGAACTTTGTTTCCTTAAAATCTGAATTAAGAATGAGTTTCGACTTGAAAGAGTCCGAATGATTTCAAATGCTTGGTAATGATAAAATGAATTTTAGAAAACCTATTTGTTTTTCCAACTCAAGGTTTTCCAAATGAATTCCTGATGGATTGGATTAGGACGTAAGAGGCTAGTGGGACTAGTCTAGTCATGGTAAGAGGCTAGCGGGGCTAGTCCAACTTAAGGCTGAAATTATGTCGATTGGTACCTTAAAGACCGGAATGGAGGTCGATACGGGCTGATCACCCGTATAAAATGAAATGGAAAGATAAAGTGATCCAATCAAGGGTTCTAAATGATTATTTAAAAAGGGAACTGAAACTTTCTGTTCAGTAAATTGATTCTTGAAAATGGAAATGGTTTATATTGCTTTGAAAAGAGTTGTCTATGTTATTGTGAAGCTTAAAGCTCGAGAACCCTGATACTTGAATTTGTTGATCATATGATTGATTCCATATATTGAAATATTGTTGCTTTCCTCTTTTGAAAGATCTATTCTGATCCTTTAATGATTTGTGATGAATGTCGGCTTTCGTCCTGCTTTGAGCCTTGTTCCTTGAAAGCCCCACATTATCCTTCAAAACCTTTCCTTAACCCAAAAGATGGAAATCTGCCACCTAGATCAAATAAAGTAGAATGCCCTGAGTTTGGTAAAGCATATTGTGATTTGATATTGTAGAACTTTTTAAAAGATCCTGAACAGTTCCCGTGGCTGAGTTTTATACTCATTTGTTTTGTTTAATCTAACCATGGCAGTTAAGCAAGAAGATCGCCAGGCTTAGGCGCACTGCTCGTAAGAGCATACCTGTGGTCCCTACCGTGTTGAGGGCTTCCGGTTGCCAGAGCAGGTAGTGGTAATTATGAGTGAGCTCGCGCCTAGAAAGAAGCGTTTAAAGATACAATGGGTTATCTGTCGGTTCCCAACCGGAATCGATATTGTTTATTTAATAATATTTTGGGTTTGTAAGTTATATCTTGTGATTGGTAGTTGTAAACTTATCTCAAACTTTATCCTGTTGATCATGTTAGTAGTTTAATCGGGGTTTATGCATATTTAATTATTAGATTAGAGGTGTGTGAGTCCTCATTTCCTAACCCCGAGATTGAGGGCGTCACACAGAATATTTGAGCAAAAGAGCTGTGCTGACTCCTACTAATCAGACGGTTGGGTACTTGAATTCTCTTATTGTTGACATGGTTCCAGGTAATTCGATTTCGTATTTTAGTGTTGATTCTGCTGAGAAGTTTGGTGGGATGGATGAAGATTTAAATGTAGCATTCCCTGTAGAATACTTGAATTCTCTAAATGTTACAGGGATGCCGCCTCATGATTTGAAGCTCAAGGTTGGTGTTGTGGTGATGCTTATGCGTAATTTAAACCAGACTTTAGGGATGTGTAATGGAACGAGGATGATAGTTACCAAATGTCTTAAATTTTGTGTGGAGTGTGAAGTTATATGTAGCTCCTTTGTAGGGACGAAGCATTTTATTCCGCGAATGGACACTAAGATGCCTTTCAAGCTTGTTCGTAAGCAAATGCCTCTTCAAGTTTACTACTCAATGACTATTAATAAGTCGTAAGGCTAGTCTTTGGATACTGTTAGTTTGTATCTGCCAAAGTCAGTTTTTACGCATGAACAGTACTATGTTGTTGTTAGTAGGGTAACTTCTCCTGGTGGACTGACTATTTTTATTGATGATGACACGGGTGGTGCTACGAATATAACTGAGAATATGGTTTACAAAGAAGTTTTTTATGATTTACCCTGTGTTTAGGTTGTATAGGTGGTGGTTGTTGTTAGTTTTTGAGATAATATAGTTGTTTGTGTATGGTTTTGCCTTGTTTAAATTTTGCGTCTGTATATTTTTTGAGATTAATATATTGGCAAGGCTATATTGCATTGTAGACTTCTGTAAAGAATGTAACATGCATTTTGCTGATTGTGTGGGGTTTAGGCATTGCTGCCTCTGCATAATTTGGCTATTGGTTTATAGTTCAATTGTATATTTTCTTTATTGTTGTGAAAGATGGTTAATATATGTGCAAGGCTATATTGCATTGTTGTTGTTTGTGTGTGATTAAATTATTGTCTGGTACTCATGTTTGCTATCTAATTTGCTAGTGTTACATGAAAAATCTCATATTACATTGGATATCAACTTAATGTATTTAGGCAATTTTGTTCAAAAGCATGGGATAGGTTTAATTTACTACAATTCTGTTCACAAGCATAAAATAGGTCTGAGACAATGTTTCCCAATACAGATGGTGCCATACATAATTGAAATACGGTAATATCTTTAACCATAATTTAAGCATCGTGATATCCTCAAAAGTACATTAGTGTCTTGTGTTGTTCTTTGTTCAGAGGACTATGAATGTTTTGCCTCCCTGGTAGAAGAAATTAAGTCTCTGTCCAGTTGTGAAGTTGTTGGCCCTTGCAAAAGAGCTCCAGCCATTTCCAAATCGACACTGATTTTTTAGTCTCTGCACTTTCATGTTCCAGCTGCCTCCTCCATGTATAAGTGTAACAACTGCGTTGTGCTTCTAGGGCTCATATATATTGAGAAGCTCTGTTGGAATGTACTGATGATAACAACTTATTAGTTAATCTGACATTAAAGTATTGGAATTAAGAGTAAATATTAAAAAACTTGGTATATTATGAGTACCGCCCATGTTTCTTTGAATCCAAATGTGATGGCTTTATAGTGATGTTGAATGAGAGGCCGTCTTCTTGGTCTTCTGGTTCTGGTTCTGGTTCGGGTTCAATTGTGTCATCCCTGTGGTCTGTGGCATAGAAAAATGACAATTTAAATGTATATAGGTGTGACTGGGATTACTGTATTCATGTGTTGTACCTTCATTGATATCTTTAAATTCTATTGGGCTTGCTTCATTTGATGAAATTATGTTTATGGTTTCTGTGACGTCTGCATTGTATTTGTTAAGAAAAATGAGATGTCAATTGAGTTGTTATATTTTCTAATGTAAAATTAATTAAATTATGTTAGGTATACCTTCGGTTTCTGAACTGTCTGAGTTTCCCAGGTTGTTGAGTAACTATTGTGTTTGAATATCTGGCATCCTTGCTTTGACTTCGTTAGCATCCAGAATATTTGTGCAATCGTGCAATTATTGTTGAAAACGGTGGCGTATAGCCCTGACTGTCCAACATAATCGAGGAAAAAGAAGAAACTTTCCTTCATAGAGTGAGTTTGGAAGATGTCGTGGAGGAAATACAAAACTTTGTTTTTGCTAGAAAATTTTGCTTCATGTTGGCTGTCGTTGCCCATGTATATAATTATTCTCTCACTGAGCATTGAACCGTAATGTTCAATGAATTTCTCTGGGAGTTCCTGTATTGTGGAATATATTGTATTATAATACTAAAAATTTGAATGGTGATATAAAATTTAATGATTACACTGTTTATTGAGGATAAGTTATTACCATTGCGCCTTCCTCTAACATTTCTTGTGTTAGAATTTTGAAACATTTCCTGTTTGACATCCCGCTTGCATGTACTGCGCAATTGTAAAATATTTATCAAGTTATAGTTATTGAAGTATATTTCTATTTTGGGGCCTGTATTTTGTAATTTTATTTGATGGGTTACCTTCTTTATAGTGTTGGATATTGTTGGTTGCTTCAGTAAGTGAAATCTTGAAACTCTGGGCTGCTGGTGTGTGAGATATGATGCAGATATCTCCTTCATTTACATCTAAGTCTGATAGTAGTTTTGTCCACTCTGTTCCACATAATACTCTATCATCTACCCATTTCAGTTGTATGATCCACTGTTGTTTGTCCAGGCAAAGATTGATCCAGCTTATTTCTTTGTTTAGATGCAGTTTTGATATGTCATCCTCAGAAAACACCTGAGATAATTTTGTGGTCATAATGTAAATGTATTTTATCAGTACATTTGCTACTGAAAACATTAATTTAAATGTAGACTATATTTAGCTTTATATATTACCTCGGTCCAGTTAGATTGTAGCAGGTGTTCCTTTTTTATATAAACTTTGTAGCTCATTCTCGAGTTACCGGTTGCGTTGTAGGAGAAATTAGCAGCCATTTTGTGAATCTTGTTGTTGGCCGGATCATATTGCTTGACATTGGTGCTTGATATTGTCTTCATATTTGTAATTGGTCTTAGTGGGTAGTTGATTTCAACTGTATCGCTGTTGAATATTTCCATATGGAATCGGCTATCCTCTCTCTCTTTTAACATGATGACAGATTATGGTTTGATGTTGTAGAATGCCATCAGTGCTCCTAATTTGGATATGCATGTTTTTTCCTTGTCAAAGAAACAGGTCCACATGTCGAAATTTTGACAACGTAGGAATACGTTTTGTGACACTTTGTTTCCATATTTAGAGCAAAATTCCTCAGGTAGAGTCTGCAATGACAGAGTGTATTTAGAAAAATCATATGAATAATAGAAACAGGCAAAATCATTATATGTTAACTTATAAAAACATATGGAGATGCTCATTATTATTGTTTCTCATCTTATTTAATAATAACTGGACTCGATAGTTTCGTTTTAAACCGCCATAAAATTTATGAGCTTCCAAAAATAAACAAGGAGGTATACATAGTTGGATTTGGGAAAACAGTATTATCTGCACTACATAGTAACAGTCCTTAGGCTACCAAGGATTAGTAGGTGGTTACGTCATATATTCTGCAACAAATGCCTATCTGCTTTTGGGAAATTTCTCATTGGGGCTTAAGAACTAAAAAAATGCACTAATTAAATCGGCTTAGTATTGTCAACCATTTTTTTTTATAATGTCCCGGACAATCGGGAACCCGATTTATATCTAATTTTGTCCTAATACAACAAAGCTAACAAATTTAAAACTCAAAAGAAATTAGATATTACGATCCTAATGATCATACAATGCTAGAGTCGCGCAAAGGAAACGATACAAATGTGGATTTCAGTTTATTCATGAAGGCGGTTCGAGTATGAGCAGGTCTAAATTGTGTTTTCTATATACCTATATCATAACCTTGTTCCTAACTGACTTTTAACATAAATTGTATCTTTCATCTAATTATACGTCACTACAAAATAACTTATTTCTGTACTTTTTCTTTATTCAAGACTGTATGATGTTCATGCAACAATATTTCATTAGTGGTAACTATTACATCCAATTTAGGCCATATGAATTTGCTTCATTACATGCAATATTGGGCATTGTGTATACAATTGCATATCTAATATCAAATCATGCTAATACCAAATCAAGCCAGGTGCCAGTGATACACACTACTCGTGACAGTCTAATTAAAAACCGACTCTTGATTAACATCGGATGAACGAATATGCCATTTAAAAAGGTTAATTGTAGTAAAACAATTATTACTTACCATTTCCCCTTTGTTGTAGGATGAAGCTGAAAGAAGCGATACGATTTGCGTGCCTTTCATGTTGATGTTGTTTTGTACCTGTTCTTGGCAAAGAAAAGAAAAAATTTGAGTGCTCATATATATTACTATGTGTTGGATGAATGTACAAGGGTTTGGAATTTACCTCTTCTGTGCTATAAAACAAAGTTAAATTGGGGGTTAAAGGTTGGATATGCAGTTACGGTGGTGACTATTACTTCTCTTCTATTTATTGTGTCCTTAATAGAGTTGTGTATCCGGTGGCTTAATTATTAGCAGTAACTGTGACCATTGATAAATAAATCTTTTTTTTATATGTGCTATTTAGCTTAATAAATATATATATATATATATATATATATATATTTATTTATTTATTTTGGCTTTGATTATATCTTATAATTAATTGATATGTTATGTTTTATTTAACATATACAATATTCTTTTAATCTTTTTAATTTTATTTTGTTTAATTAAGGATGACATGTGTTTAGTCTTATTCATTCAATGCTTTTTAATGTTATACAAGTTAATATATTTATGCCCATATAGCATCTTAATCCATGACCCATGTACAAACACTACGTGGGTCATAATTCAATCAAAATAAGCCTAATTTAGGTATAAATGTGTGATACAGAATATGTAACTCGACGTACTAATAAGTTACTAGCTTAAAACCTGTACGATGCACGGATCGAATTTTTTTTTTAATATTATATAATTTTTAAAAAAAATATTTTGAATTCAATTCTTAATTTTGTTCATTTAGAACTTTAAATGATATGACTTCATGATAATTATATTAGTAGACGTATATGTTCAAAACTTTTTAGAACATCTAAACTTATTTAAAGTGATAGCATTGGTAGGGGGGATATTATTATAACGAAATTGTTATTTTATTGAGAATAAAAATATAATGTCTCCATTATGTTGGAACCTTAAAAAATATTATTTTAGCGTGATGATTACTTAATCGATTAACTATAACTCTATAAAAAATATTAGAAAAAAATAATATTACTGATTGAAAGATATAGTTTTATTGATAATTTTATGTGTATTTTTTAAAAAAAATTTATGTTTTGATTAAAATTTGATTTTTTAGTTCACGTCAATAGTATACGAGTTTTACTTAGTCTAATATAAATTTGATTTATCTCAGATTAGTGGTTTACATTATTTTATTTTAGCCCGATGCCCAATACATCGATCAAATCAAACGAATTTGTCCCTATGGATTTATGAAATTGCATTCGCGTCCATTCGGGGTCGTCCGGAAGTGAATCGGAGCTGAAACGAATGGAACTCGGTTTCCGAATAATCCTCGTAGGGGGTAGTACACGAGGTATGAAGCAAAAATTGAGGTGGCCCATTTTTTGGATTTCTTTTCATAATTTGTCCCTATGGATTTAAGAAATTGCATTCGCGTTCATTCGGGGTCGTCCGGAAGTGAATCGGAGCTGAAACGAATGGAACTCGGTTTCTGAATAATCCTCGTATACACGAGGTCTGGAGTAAATATTGAGATGACCCATTTTTTCGATTTATATGCATATGTTGTCCCTATGGATTTATGAAATTGCCTTCGCGTCCATTCAGGGTCGTCCGGAAGTGAATCGGAGCTGAAACGAATGGAACTCGCTTTCCGAATACGAGGTATGGAGCAGAAATTGAGGCGACCCATTTTTTGGTTTTCTTTTCATAATTTGTTCCTATGGATTTATGAAATTGCATACGCGTCAATTCGGGGTCGTCCGAAAGTGAATCGGAGCTGAAACGAATGGAACTCGGTTTCCGAATAATCCTCGTAGGGGGTAGTACACGAGGTATGGAGCAAAAATTGAGGCCGCCCATTTTTTCGATTTATTTTCATAATTTCTCCCTATGGACTTATGAAATTGCATTCGCGTCCATTCGGGGTCTCCCGGAAGTGAATCGGAGCTTAAACGAATGGAACTCGGTTTCCGAATAATCCTCGTAGGGGGTAGTACAGGAGGTATGGAGTAAAAATTGAGGCGGCCCATTTTTTCAATTCTTTTCATAATTTGTCCCTATGGATTTATGAAATTACATTAGCATCCATTCGGGGTCGTCCGGAAGTTAATCGCAGCTGAAACGAATGTAACTCGGTTTCCGAATAATCCTCGTAGAGGGTAGTACACGAGGTATGGAGCAAAAATTGAGGCGGCCCGTTTCTTCGATTTCTTTTCATAATTTGTCCCTATAGATTTATGAAATTGCATTCACATCCATTCGGGGTCGTCCGAAAGTGAATCGAAGCTGAAACGAATGGAACTCGGTTTCCGAATAATTTTCGTAGGGGGTAACACGAGGTTTGGAGTAGAAATTGAGGTGACCTGTTTTTTAGTTTTCTTTTCATAATTTGTCCCTGTGGATTTATGAAATTACCTTCGCGTCCATTCAGGGTCTTCCGGAAGTGAATTGGAGCTGAAACTAATGGAACTCGGTTTCCGTATAATCGTCGTAAGGGGTAGAACACGACGTAAGGAGCAAAAATTGAGCTGACCCGTTTTTTCTATTTCTATACATAATTTGTCCCTATAGATTTATGAAATTGCATTCGCGTCCATTCAGGGTCGTCCGTAAGTGAATCAGAGCATAAACGAATGGAACTCGATTTCCGAATAATCCTCGTAGGGGGTAGTACACGAGGTATGGAGCAAAAATTGAGGCGGCCCGTTTTTTGGATTTCTTTTCATAATTTGTCCCTATGGATTTATGAAATTACATTCGCGTCCATTCGGGGTCTTCCGGATGTGAATCGGAGCTGAAACGAATGGAACTCAGTTTTCGAATAATCCTCGTAGGGGTACACGAGGTATGGAGTAAAAATTGAGGCAGCCCATTTTTTCGATTTCTTTTCATAATTTGTCCCTATGGTTTTATGAAATGGCATTCGCGTCCATTCGGGGTCATCCAGAAGTTAATCGGAGCTGAAACTAATGGAACTCGGTTTCCGAATAATACTCGTAGGGGGTAGTACACGAGGTATGGAGCAAAAATTGAGGCGGCCCGTTTTTGGGATTTCTTTTCATAATTTGTCCCTATTGATTTATGAAATTACATTCGCGTCCATTCGGAGTCGTCCAGAAGTGAATCGGAGCTGAAACGAATGGAATTCGGTTTCCGAATAATCCTCGTAGTAGGTAATACACGAGGTATGGAGCAAAAATTGAGGTTACCCATTTTTTCGATTTCTATACATAATTTGTCCCTATGGATTTATGAAATTGCATTAGCGTCCATTCGGGGTCGTCCGGAAGTGAATCGGAGCTGAAACGAATGGAACTCGGTTTCCGAATAATCCTCGTAGGGGGTAGTACACGAGGTATGGAGCAGAAATTGAGGCAACCCATTTTTTGGTTTTCTTTTCATAATTTGTCCCTATGAACTTATGATATTGCATTAGCGTCCATTCGGGGTCTCCCGGAAGTGAATCGGAGCTGAAACGAATGGAACTCGGTTTCCGAATAATCCTCGTAGGGGGTAGGACACGAGGTATGGAGCAAAAATTTAGGCGGCCCATTTTTTCGATTCTTTTCATAATTTGTCCCTATGGATTTATGAAATTACATTCGCGTCCATTCGGAGTCGTCCGGAAGTGAATCGAAGCTGAAACGAATGTAACTCGGTTTACGAATAATCCTCGTAGAGGGTAGTAGACGAGGTATGGAGCAAAAATTGAGGCGGCCCGTTTCTTCGATTTCTTTTCATAATTTGTCCCTATGGATTTATGAAATTGCATTCGCGTCCATTCGGGGTCGTCCGGAAGTGAATCGAAGCTGAAACGAATGGAACTCGGTTTCCGAATAATCCACGTGGGAGGTAGTACACGAGGTATGGAGCAGAAATTGAGGCAACCCATTTTTTGGTTTTCTTTTCATAATTTGTCCCTGTGGATTTATGAAATTGCCTTCGCGTCCATTCAGGGTCGTCCGGAAGTGAATCGGAGCCGAAACTAATGGAACCCGGTTTCCGAATAATCCTCGTAAGGGGTAGTACACGAGGTATGGAGCAAAAATTAAGGGACCCGTTTTTTCAATTTCTATACATAATTTGTCCCTATGAATTTATAAAATTGCATTCGCGTCCATTCGGGGTCGTCCGGAAGTGAATCGGAGCTGAAGCGAATGGAACTCGGTTTCCGAATAATACTCGTAGGGGGGTAGTACACGAGGTATGGAGCAAAAATTGAGGTGGCCCATTTTTTGTATTTCTTTTCATAATTTGTCCCTATGGATTTATGAAATTACATTCGCGTCCATTCGGGGTCTTCCGGAAGTGAATCGGAGCTGAAACGAATGGAACTCGGTTTCCGAATAATCCTCGTAGGGGGTAGTACACGAGGTATGGAGCAAAAATTGAGGCGGCCATTTTTTCGATTTCTTTTCATAATTTGTCCCTATGGTTTTATGAAATTGCATTCGCGTCCATTCGGGGTCGTCCGGAAGTGAATCGGAGCTGAAACTAATGGAACTCGGTTTCCGAATAATACTCGTATGGGGTAGTACACGAGGTATGGAGCAAAAATTGAGGTGGCCCATTTTTTGGATTTCTTTTCATAATTTGTCCCTATGGATTTATGAAATTGCATTCGCGTCCATTCGGGGTCGTCCGGAAGTGAATCGAAGCTGAAATGAATGGAACTCGGTTTCCGAATAATCCTCGTAGGGGGTAGTACACGAGGTATGGAGCAGAAATTGAGGTGACCCATTTTTTGGTTTTCTTTTCATAATTTGTCCCTGTGGATTTATGAAATTGCCTTCGTGTCCATTCAGGGTCGTCCGGAAGTGAATCGGAGCCGAAACTAATGGAACTCGATTTCCGAATAATCCTCGTAAGGGGTAGTACATGAGGTATGGAGCAAAAATTAAGGGACCCATTTTTTCGATTTCTATACATAATTTGTCCCTATGAATTTATAAAATTGCATTCGCGTCCATTCGGGGTCGTCCGGAAGTGAATCGGAGCTGAAGCGAATGGAACTCGGTTTCCGAATAATACTCGTAGGGGGGTAGTACACGAGGTATGGAGCAAAAATTGAGGTGGCCCATTTTTTGTATTTCTTTTCATAATTTGTCCCTATGGATTTATGAAATTACATTCGCGTCCATTCGGGGTCTTCCGGAAGTGAATCGGAGCTGAAACGAATGGAACTCGGTTTCCGAATAATCCTCGTAGGGGGTAGTACACGAGGTATGGAGCAAAACTTGAGGCGGCCATTTTTTCGATTTCTTTTCATAATTTGTCCCTATGGTTTTATGAAATTGCATTCGCGTCCATTCGGGGTCGTCCGGAAGTGAATCGGAGCTGAAACTAATGGAACTCGGTTTCCGAATAATACTCGTATGGGGTAGTACACGAGGTATGGAGCAAAAATTGAGGTGGCCCATTTTTTGGATTTCTTTTCATAATTTGTCCCTATGGATTTATGAAATTGCATTCGCGTCCATTCGGGGTCGTCCGGAAGTGAATCGAAGCTGAAATGAATGGAACTCGGTTTCCGAATAATCCTCGTAGGGGGTAGTACACGAGGTATGGAGCAGAAATTGAGGTGACCCATTTTTTGGTTTTCTTTTCATAATTTGTCCCTGTGGATTTATGAAATTGCCTTCGTGTCCATTCAGGGTCGTCCGGAAGTGAATCGGAGCCGAAACTAATGGAACTCGATTTCCGAATAATCCTCGTAAGGGGTAGTACATGAGGTATGGAGCAAAAATTAAGGGACCCATTTTTTCGATTTCTATACATAATTTGTCCCTATGAATTTATGAAATTGCATTCGCGTCCATTCGGGGTCGTCCGGAAGTGAATCGGAGCTGAAGCGAATGGAACTCGGTTTCCGAATAATACTCGTAGGGGGGTAGTACACGAGGTATGGAGCAAAAATTGAGGTGGCCCATTTTTTGGATTTCTTTTCATAATTTGTTCCTATGGATTTATGAAATTACATTCGCGTCCATTCGGGGTCTTCCGGAAGTGAATCGGAGCTGAAACGAATAAAACTCAGTTTCCGAATAATCCTCGTAGGGGGTAGTACACGAGGTATGGAGGAAAAATTGAGGCGGCCCGTTTTTTCGATTTCTTTTCATAATATGTCCCTATGGTTTTATGAAATTGCATTCGCGTCCATTCGGGGTCGTCCGGAAGTGAATCGGAGCTGAAACTAATGGAACTCGGTTTCCGAATAATACTCGTAGGGGGTAGTACACGAGGTATGGAGCAAAAATTGAGGTGGCCCGTTTTTTGGATTTCTTTTCATAATTTGTCCCTATGGATTTATGAAATTTCATTCGCGTCCATTCGGGGTCATCCGGAAGTGAATCGGAGCTGACACTAATGGAACTCGGTTTCCGAATAATACTCGTAGGGGGTAGTACACGAGGTATGGAGCAAAAATTGAGGTGGCCCGTTTTTAGCCCGATGACCAATACATCGATCAAATCAAACTAATTATTTTTGGTTTAATTTTAATTTTTTAAAGTCTAGATCGATAAGATAATTTTGTTTTAGACTGAATAATTAGTATATATGATTTTATTTTTGTTGGTCGAATTGTATTTTCATTTTAGTTTTATTTTAGTCTGAATCAATTGTATAATGTATTTTTTTATACCGGATAAATAACATATATTATTTTGTTTATCGAAGGTCATTAGTATAATTTTTTTAGGAGGATTAATAGTATTGTTATTTTATCTTAGCCCGAATCACCTAATATATCAACTAAATCTTAATAATTATATTTAGGTTGCTTAAATTTAATTTAGCCCGAAGTGAAATAATATAGAACTCGATATGAATTAAAATATAAACTGGTAGAGGAAGTTGAATTTAATATATATTATAATGATATAGAGTTCGTTATAATAATAGAATTGAAATTGGTAAATCAATAGATGAAGTTGACTTCAATATCAATTAGAATTAGAATTGATCGACCCAATAATTACAATTAGAATAATTAAGGGTAATTAAGTAATTTCAGCAAGTATTAACCGACTGACTACCAAACTTTTAATATTCCGTCTATTATAATATAGTATAGATGAGTATACAACTTTATAAATTTTAGATATATAATATAGAAATAATGATATTAATAATAAATTTTATTATATATTTTATAAAAAAAAACATATTAGGTACACACGATTTTATTCCGATCTAACATTCCGATAAATCTCCGATTTTCGATAAATCGTAAATCGGTACATTTGCCAATCTATTCCGATTTCTATAATACTGGCATTTGGTTACTAAAATTAGTTTTTAATTAAAATATATAAATTATTAATTGTAGTTAAAATATTATGTTTATTTTAATTGGAAAATAGAAATTTTAATATATTATACCGATATTTGAATATTTATTTGACTGTAATTTATTGTTTGACTCAGTGTAGTGAGCGTTTATATCGAGAATCAGTACTGTTGTTGATATTTTTAGTATCATTTACTTACCTGACTTTCTTTATTTACATTCAATCTTACCTAACTTCCTTTACTCTCATCTGATACACAAAAAAAGCAGAGTGGAGCTTTGAATGTGGTGGTTGGGAAGCAAGCAATCTGTGTTTAAAGGTATAGTTTCCGATCTCTTTAATTCGATATGTTTGCAATTAATTAGGGTGATATATCGACAACATCTGTACTTATTTGAATTTACTTAATTATGTAGCCTGTATTCTGCTGCTATTTATGGAGCTTAATAAGTATGATAGCTTAACGGATTTGGAATTAACAAGCTGTGACTGGAGATGTCGCGTCAGGGCTCAGGCTGTTTGGAAGGCAATGAACAGACAAACCCAAGAATTTTTAGGAATGAATATGTTGCTAATAGACGACTCTGTTAGTTTTACTAATACATTTAAATCATTATTTTATGCCCTGTATATTTCTGTGCGTAATTTTTTTTTATTTGGTAGAACACCCGTATTCATGCCTATGCAAGTGCTAAATATTGTGTTGGGATTGAGAAAGATTTGGTAGAAGGGAGGATTTACATCATATCAAATTTTAAAGTTAAAGACTTTCTTGGAGATGAAACGTATCGCCCTGTAAGAAACAAGAAACATATTTACTTTATGAAAGACACTAAAATAAACTGTGATACTGATGAAGGGTTGCGGATTAAGAAATATGTGTTTGATCTATTTCATATGTCTGAAATTGAGAAATTGGCTAGCGACAATAGGTTTTTAGTGGGTATGAATTCTCTCTTTAAAATATTCCTATTCTATTTTTTATTTAATATTATATTTTAAGTTTGTGCATGTGTAGACATGGTAGGTATACTGAAAAATCGAAGGCCGATAATGATGTCGAATAAAAATAGCCAGGAAAAGCACATGCTTAAGTTTGATTTAGCTGATGGGAGGTAAGTGAATTCTTGGCATTGGTGCTTTTTAGATTTTGTTTGGTTTATTGTAATATCCGTAATTTAATGCAGTAATAGTGTACCAGTAACACTCTTTGATGCTTTTGCGTTGTTTGTAAACAAAGTCATGGAACGTCTTGGTGCCGGTGATGTTGTTGTTGTTATTTGTTGTGCTAAAGTTAATCGTTATGAAGGTAATTTCTATATTTTATACTTTCGTTACAAATACTCTCTTGGATAACATTTCTCCGATTGTTTTGAAAACTTATTGTTAAAGGCAAACCTCATCTCACAAACTACCCTGCATCGCGGATTTTTATCAATCCGGATCATTATTGTGTTGACCTTATGAAAAATAGGTATTTAGTAGGTGTTTTTAATGACACTCTGTTGGATTTTATTTTTTGTTAATTTTTTTTAGGGATGATGGACTATCTGACGTTGATATTGGTGATTAGGAGCTCATTGGCCCAATGCTGAATTTGAAAGAAATTGCGGAGTTAACGGAAGAGCACATTGAGGTTGCCTTATATTTTTATGGTTTGAGCTTGTGATATTGTGCGTTTGTGTACTACTTTTTAAATACTGTTGCCTAATGTAGACGGAGGTTTGTTGTGAGCTCTTGGTAGATAAATTGGATCGGGTTAAGAAATGGTATGTGATAAAATGTACTAGCTGTCTAGGTGTTGTTGACTTTGCCGAAGACAAGTTCAAGTGTAACAAATGTAGTAGACTGATACCTCACCCAAGAAGAAGGTACAATTATGGCTGTGTGATTTGTAAATGATTATTTTTCCGACCTTGTGTTGATTATTTTCTTTGCCAGCTTTTGCTTGGAAGCTTTGTGCTCTGATCAAGCTGGATCAGTTACAATTGTGCTGCCGCATTCTTCAGTAGTTAGGATTGCTCAAAAAAATGTCGAGGACTTATACTCTCTTGAGAAAGTGGTTAAATACTGGAATTGTTTATATTCTCATATAGTAATACATTTTTTTATTCGTAGTGATGTAACTGTTGACGTTAAACTTATGATGAAGGAATTAGGAGAGCACTTTTTTCCACCATTTCTGCAGCTGTTTGAGCGGAAAAAATATGTTATAACAATTCTAATTTCAGAACAAAATATAAGAGATGGTTCGACTGTGTATGAAGCAACAGAAATAGGGGATGTCGTTGAGTCATCGGGCCAGTTTACTCCCTCTGGACAGGAAACTGTTGATCAACATGTTTACTCGCCAATGAATGTATTGAATATAAAAATTATGCAATCTGCCATATTTTAATATGTCAGTTAGTGTGGATTTAATTTTAATAAATCTCTGTCTTTAAAGTTTATATACTTTTGATCATGATTTTTTTATTTAATTATTTGTTAAAGGAATCGGAAATACAGCAAATTCCTGTGCAAACTCCGCCAACTGCAAAATCTGCTAACAGTAAGGTGAGGTCTAGAAAAGGTGTACCAGTTATACAATTTGATGAGCATGGTGAAATTGGGACGAAAGGTAGACATGACATGGTAAGTTAATTATTTTGTATACTGCCTATTATGACCCTGGTTGTTGTTATGTATTTGATGAGATTGCTACTTTGATTGTGCAGAAAAAGAAGGCTAAATAATTGAATGGTGCTTATGAAGATGGTGAATGCTTTTGATGGTGTTGCATGATTGGATTTGCGTGTTATCTTTTGGATTATGTACTATTTTGTTTTCCGTTCGGATGGATATGTGTTTAGAATATAAACTATCTGTATTTCTATAATTATGTCAGGATGTTCTGTTAAAGAATTTATGTATTGTGGGGATGCTCTGTGTAATTTCATCTTTGCATCTTTTATTATAAAAAGGGTTGTTGCATTCTGTGCAGTTGATCAATTGTTAATTGTGGATGGATAAATACGATGGTCATTCTTTTATTAATCATGCTGTAATATTTTTATTTTTTAATTCATTATATGACATAATTTATGTGGATATGTATTATTCTGCTACATCATAAAGTCCAACATGTTGAGTAAGCATGCTGGGGGCTATTACTTTTGCTTATTTATATTGCACTAGGCATTGGTATTCACACCTCATAAAGTAAGAAGTCTGTCTTCCTTTTAGGATGGAAATTATGGATTCAAGTGTGCAGTTTCTTGAGAAAAATTATGTTTATTTGGTTGATCTGGAAATTACCCTTTCGAGCCGTTATGTGGTAATGGTTCGTGTTGCAAGAAAATGGCCTAGCAATGATCTGTTTGGTAGTGTTAAGGGATTCAATTTTATTGTGATTGATGAATGTGTAAGTGTTATTTCCTTATAGAGTTTATATATTCTACGATTTATACTTGCTTTTTATTAAATTCGGTTTCTATCTGGCATATTCTAGCACAAGCGTATGCATCTTTGGGTTGATTGTGAGGATATTGCCAATGCAGAAGAGTTGTTTGAGGTGGGAAAAAACTATAAAATAGAGGATTTCATTGTGGAACCTTTTATTGGTAGATATCGGTGTATGAATGAAGACAAGCACATTGTTCTTACTGCTGCTATTCAAGTGTTACATCTGCCAGATACCTAAGGGTTAATACCTTCAGATATTTGCTCCTTTACAAATCTCAGCAGTAATGGAGAAGTTGAGCTGTATGACAGTTATTTGATTGGTAAAAAAATGTGTATTGTTAGGTAATCACACTTTGTGATATTTTGTATTATGTTGGGATAATATATTATTCTGTTTCAGATGTTGCTGGGATTGTGGATAAAGTGAAGCTCGTTCAGGCAATTACTAATAGGAAAGAAGAGCAGCAGCTTTACCTTGACTTTACCATTTCAGATTTTATGTAAGTATTTGTTTAATATTATTAGTTGCTTTCCTTCTAATGTGTGTTGGACTGATTGTTCTTATGAGATATATCTGAAGTCAGGGTTCACTTTTGGGATGAATTAGCCCAGGCTTTTGAATCCCTTTACTATGCTGCTGATGATCATCCAGTTATTATAATAATTCACTTAGCAAAAGTAGTAAGAAATGAATACAGTGGTGCTTTTAGTTTGAGCACGATGGCAGCTACGTCATTTGATTTGAACTCCAATTGTGCAAGGGTTGACGCTTACGTAAGAGGTAATTTTATGGACCTTGGTTAAATAAAGCTCTGTATATAAGTTTTTATTGTGCTGATTTACATTTTGCTTCTTCAGGTTTTGGGATGTCAATGGTATTTAAGTGGATTGAAGGTTTTGTTTACATACCGTTTATGTTAGATTTTGTATGAGACTAGATTGATATGGTTGCGTATCTAAGTATGTCTAAGATCATATGTATGTTGCGTATTTTTGGTCGATTTGGACCTTTGTATGTTACGTATGTAAATGAACTTTATGTATTTTTAATTATTATTTAGAATATGTAAGTTCAAGTATCTTTGAAAGATTTAATTTTAATGCAGCTTCATTTATATCTCATCTGTACTTATGATATATAATTATATTTATTGTTGCTTAATATTAGTTTATGGTTAGAAGTGATTGCCATTGTCAAATCAAGTTAACATCCTGTCTTTTGGTAGTTCATATAGTAAATAATCTACCTAGCATACTTTAACTGCTTTATTGATAAGGCAGGTTGCATTATATGAGGCTTGGCTATATGTGTTATAGTACTAGGTCTTACTACGTTACACCAAAAAAAATATGCCTAGAAACAGGTACACTCAGCTATCAAGCTTGAAAGTTGGGAACTCTGATTGCAGAATAAAAGTAAGAGTTGTCAGGTATTGGAAAAGAGTAACAAAGCTTGGTGTTGTGTTTAAAAGCTTCAACATTATCTTGCTTGATAACATGGTATATAATCTTTTCTTCTTATAACAATTAGTTTGAGATATTATGTGCTTAAACGGAAATAATATATTTTGTTATGCCTAAAAGAATGACAGGATACATGCTTTTGTCCTGGGAAACTGTTTTGATCTCCTGGATGATAAGTTGGTGCTTGGAAGATGCTACGTTATACAGAAATTCCAGGTCCAAAGGTATAAGATTTATGACAAGTTTCGTTGCTTGAGTAGTGATGTGCAGTTGATATTTTCCTCTGAGACTCGGATAAAGACTATTGATGATGATGAAAATAATATTGAGAACAATACTTTTGATTTCTATGACCATTCTGAGCTTTACGAACTAAGCAAACAGACAACATACTTGGCAGGTTGATGAGTTTATATATGACTTATTGCATTTTATAGTATACCGGTTTTGTTATGATCTTGATATGATCCTTTCATTTTCTGCAGATGTTGTTGGAATAATAAAGCAGTATGAACCTTTGGCCACTTTGGTGAACAAACATGGGGATGCACAAAGACAGGTGAAGCTGGTTATAACTGATGGAAAGTAAGATACTTTTAGGATTATTTTTTTCCTTGCATCTGTCATGATTAGTTATTGTCCAAAGGAGTTTTATCATATATAATTGTTTGGTCCTGTTAAATGTAGGTCATCTATCAATGTTACGTTTTGGGATGCTTGTGCTGAGAACTTTGATTAGGAGATGAATGAACTTAAGGAAAAACCAGCAATCTTAATAATAGCAAGTAGTAGGGTTGGATTGTGGAATGGTAAGACTAAGACAATGTTTCTTTCATAAAATGGTTTCTTTTTTTACACATATTCCTTATTATTTTATGATCATGCTTATATAGGAGAAGTTGATCTATTAAGTATTGGAGGAACTCAGTGTTACCTCAACTACGATCATTATAGTGTGGTGCAGTTAAGACGCAAGTGAGTGACTAACCTGGTGGATTATTGTGATGCGCGTTTACTTGCTCCAGTACTGATTACCTGCATTGGTTAGGCTTGATCAGGTAGGCTTTAAGGAACAAATGTATGCTGCTGATAGGCATGGGAAAGTTGAGCTGCTGAGTGCTGCAACTATAAAGGAGCTTGGTCCAGAGTATATTATGGTAATCTCAGCTCATTTTCTTTACTGTATTCTTGTGTTTAGCTTACATATGCAAACTATGTGCCAGAGACAGGTTTGTGCGCATCTGCACATTAAGTACATGGAAGAAATAGGTTCATGGTACACTACTGTTTGCACTGGTTGTGGTGATGAGGTAGGAATGGCTCAGGATGTGTGGTGTTGTGGTAGTTGCAACCGGATAGTTCTGTTTCCTGATAACAGGTGCATTTACATCATAATTATCTATTTATAGTGATTATATCTATGCATTTGAGTATACTGTGAATGTGAGATGATGCGGGTACAAAGTTATTGTTTTGGCATCTGATGACACTGGTGTGATCGAACTCTTACTTGGTGACCAGCAAATTCGTACACTTCTTGGAATAAGGGTTGTGCAGCTTCTAAAGCAGGTTAGTGCACTTGCTTTCGTTATAAACTATACAACCTTCCGATATGTTTTGTAATGGTGTTGCTTTTCACATTTAGAGTACTGAGAAAGAAGATTTTCCTTTGGTGTTCAAGAGCGTGACTAAACAAAAATACACTGTTACGCTACTGATAAAGGAAATCAATGTGGTTAACAAAGCTACAATATACTGGGTTACAAACATTTGCAAGGGCTTTATTGATCCAAATAGCCATCTGGAACAACCTCATGACTCTGATTGCCGGCTAACGTCGCAGGTTTGTTCAGTGTATTTTCCTATTTTCAAGAGATACAACTTTTAAAATTGGGCAGCTAATTTAAAATATTTACATGCAGGCATCAGGGTCTTCATATCACTTGGATAGAATGTCTCAGTTGAAGTTTCAATCACCTGCTAGCAACAAAATGAGCCTTCAGTAAAGAACATCTGGTTAAGAAATGGGTGTTTTTATTTTGGTAAGTGGTTTTTGTATTGTAAAAAGGGAATCGCTATGTAATATTCCAGATTGTTGGAATGATTTATGCTATGTGATATCTGATCATACTATGTAAACGTTATTTCATTTTGCAAGTTGTTAGAATATCATGGCTTTTACGGATCAGTTGATGATTTTCTTAAAATTTTAAAAAATTTACGTCCCGCGAAGCGGGCACCCGTGCTAGTTTACAATTTATTTGATTTCATTTACGTGTCTCATAATACAGATAATTTCAATGGAAGGCGGCTTCTGCCCGGGGACTTATCTTCTTCATGATTAAAGTTTTGTTTCCTAAATTTTTGTATGGTCATCTTTGTATAATCTTCAGTTAGAAAATAATTTTTTTTGAACGAAAGATCCATGGTGCAGTTATAGTATTTTTATACAATTAATTTAGGAGTATGTAGACCTTATAAAAAAAATTAGAATAAATAGGCACATTACCCGTCTATTATCAACTGCTTGCCCAGGGGATTGAATTTTTTAATATTCGAGTGATCTTATTTCACTCATAATAGTGCGGTATAGACTCTCATTTGCAATTTATACATTTTTTAATTTTATTTATACTAGCCTTATAACCCGTGCGATTTACGAGTTTTCATTAATATTTTTATATTATTTAAAATAATATTTTTTTTGGATCATCACCTTATTAGTATATATATATATAATAATATAAATATTTGTGATTGGCGGGATTCGAACCTGAATATTGGGTAGTGTATAAATAATAATATAAATATTTGATTTTGGTGAATTTCGAACCTGGGAGTTATAGTAGTGTATATATAATAACATAAATATTTAATGTTGGCGAGATTTGAACGTGAGAGTTTGAGTAGTGCATATATTTTTTAGTATTTTAATCTAACAGTGTTGATCACTTGATTAAAAAGATCCGACGGTTATAAATGAGGATAACCAAACTAACCAAAAAAACATACTAAAATACTCCATTCCAGTTATTATAGTATATACATTATTTAAAATATACTAACTGAAAACTCCCTCCGTCCTCCCAATTATTATCGTTTCTGGAAGAGTGTCCCGCACACATTTTAAGATGAAGAGAAAGTATAGTTTTAATAGAAGTTTAAATATTCTATTTTTATTCAGAAAAAGAAGATTTTTAAAAATAGTAATAAAACCATATATTTTACTCATCTTAAAATGTGTCACAGATACTCTCCCAGAAAATGTAGTAACCGTATTGGGGTTGGACAGGCTCAGGGCCCCGGTTATTATGTTTTATTTCTAAAGCCAATTAATACGAATTTCCGTATGGGGTAAATATTTTAAAAAATTATTAAAATTGTAATTTTTAATTTTTAAAAGGTATTACAAAATTGTGGTTGATTAACTTATGAGATAGATTGATCTTGTATTTTGAGGGGTTAGTAGAATACAGTGTTAGTAACATATAGTGTCAGTTTATTTCTTATGTTAATATACTTAATTCTATTATTATTGTATTCTGGGTTTCATACATTATTGACACTAATCACTTTTTGGTAGATAGAATGTCTTTTCTTTTTGAAACAGGAGTCATTTGATTTACACATTAGAAGTTCTGCGAGTATTCTTAACTAAGATTGAGTTGGAGATATCAAAAATATTTATGTGGGATAAAAGTGACTACAAACAGCCACGGTATTGCGTATTATATCTTTTTATAGTTATATTTTATATTTACACATATTCACACACAAGCCGGAGGTCTTTTGAGAAACAGTCTTTTCTTTTGAATGAGGGGAAGGCTGCGTATATCATACCCTCCCCAGACCCTGCTTTTGCGGGATATACTAGGTACGTTTGATTTGATTTGGTATTACAAAATTTTTTGAAAGATATTAATTAACCGATCAAACAAAATTATACTTCGCTTATAATAATATAATAATATAGCATAAATATATATATAGAAATCTTTGATGCTGAAAATCGAAAACTGAATTTATTGGCTGAAGTAGTGATTAGATAAGAGATTGATGGATTCCTCAAGAAAAATAACCAAAAGGAATAATTAGTTAAAAATATTATTTTGAAGTTTACTATATTAAATTTACTAACTTAAAATCTATGTCATGTGCGTATATTCTTTAATATTGTAAGTTATTTTTGTTTAATTTTAATTAATAACTTTAAAATATATCATTAATTTCAATTAAATTAATAATGCGTTGTAGTTGAAAGTGGTAATTGATGGTTATTTATATTTATAATTTTGTCATTTTTTTAATTAATAAAATTGACCATATTATTTATGGAAAAAGGGAGCTCGGTTAAAAAAAATAAAATAACAGTGGTTTAGTTGAAAATTTTAGTTGATTAATTATTAATAACTATAATAATATTATTTTATTTTATTTAATAGACTTGACTATGATTTTTATGAAAAATGAGATATTTAGTTAGAAAAAACGAGAAAGATTAATCTGTTCTAGTTTAATAAGGTAATTGGTGGATTAGTTTAAAAATATAATTGATTAGTTATTAGTAACAGTTATATTATTATAAATAACCAAAAAAGATTTAATATTTTATCGGTTATATAAAATAAATATAGATTTAATATTAAATATATAAAAAAAAATATTTCATAATGATTAATCAAATTTAAAAATTGATTGGTCAAATATTTTTAAGAATTAATTTATGTTTTTCTAAATATTCATAAATATTAAAATACTAACAAAAATATATAAATTAATTCATAATCGTGCATGGCAGTGTTGTGTGGACTAGGGGTGTACACGGATCGGGTTGGGCGGGTTGGACGAATTTAGCAACCCAACCCAATTAATTCGGGTTTTGAAAATTTCACACCAATCCAAACCGTTTAAATTTATAACCCAAACCAATTTGTATACTTCGGTTTGGTTCGGTTTGGATCGGTTTGATCGGTTTATGAAATATACAAAATTAATATAAAAAATTATAATAAAACATAAGGTTTCAAAATCTAAAACACTTGAAAATAGTTCAAAACAATATTACAATCCTCCGTATTGAATAGTTTTAAGCATCTAACTTTCGACACCAAAAGGACTAATAATATTACTTAGACTTTAAATATTTAAATGAATCATAAATGTAAAAAACATAACACTAATCAAATATCTATTATTATTACGAAATCAACGATTAACATGGAGGTTATAAGTTACATTTAGAGTTACAGATAAATGGATCTATATAATAGGCCTAAACATAAGTTACATTTAGAGTTACAAATAAATGGATCTATATAATAGGCCTAAACATAATTTTTGGGTTAACTTATCAATATGTACATATATATTTTAATCGGGTTGAGTTGTATTGGTTTAAAATTATCGAAAACCATATTCAACCCAATTAAATCGGGTTGACATTTTTTCATCCCAAATATATATCGGGTTGAAAAAAATCGGTTTGGATCGACCGAAATAGGATCGATTCGGTTTGGATTGGACAAGTTGGCCAAATCATGTACACCCCGAGTGTGGACCACAAGGACCCTGTGCAGACGAAGGTGGGCAGCCAGCGGCTGCGGCACCGTCCATAGACGAAGGGGAAAATACCCAAGTTATTCTTGTGGCAAATGAGTACACACAATTTAGAATCCGAGGCATATCATTGTTTTTTTATTTGTTTTTTACTCACAGGAAAGATCATTGCTCATCTTTTTAAATTAAGACTTGTCAGCCATCAAACAGTCACGCATTTTTACATATATAAAAGTTATTTATTCATATTTTTTTATTTACATAAAATTTTAAATTTCATATTTTTTATATGAAACAAAAAGTACGAAAAAATAAAGGAGAAAAGCAATATAGGTTTTACATGTTCAAACAATAATTAACATTTCACGTGAACATTACATATGTATGCATTATGTGTTATTGAATTTGTGTTCCACATTCAAATATAATAATTCCACAAATTCATAAATTATTTTCTAAAATAATACTTAAAAGAAAATTTACCGTGCAACCCTATTTTCTTTGTGAGATTGATAATGGTTTTCAAACTCTAGATATTATAGGCCGTGGTTCCTACACTGGTATTTTAATTTTTTCATATTAAAAACTAAAGTATGTTGTATTTATATATTATAATAAATTTATTTAAAAGATAGATTACTTATATAATTATATATTTTATAAAGGTTATGAGATAATTCACATTAATGAACCTGCCCAGACTAAAAAACTAATTCAAATTTGCAATTATGAGTTCACTATAAATAATATAAATCTTATCGATCATACTTCAATTATAATTTAAAGTTTCTATAATTGAAAATAATTAATGATAGGTTTATCAATTATTTACAAATGGATAACAAACCTAAAAATAGATTATTCATTATTTTAGATTTAAGTTAAATATTATATATTAACCAAAATATGGATACTTAACCATAGCAAAAGGTTATCCACGGTTATCAATAACGCGGATTTGGAGGCGCATATCACTATTTTCATATTTTTTTTTCTCTATACCGGCCATATTTCCCGCGTGAATTTTGCACCATTTTATAATTTTATTGTATACTATAAATATATTTTTCTACACGAGATAAAATATTATATTTTATTATTAAAGATCTATATTATATTATATTCGGGGCATGAAGGATTTTTATCGATGTGATCATATAAATAATATTCCCGATTTTAAACGGTATAAAATTTTGATTCTCGACATTGTCTCCCAATTCTCGACATCGTCTCATTCCCATTTAAGCGGGACGAGTTAAATCGAGTTAGGATGGGGTTCCCATTTTTCTTAAACCATTGAAAAGCCTAGTAATCCAACAATTTAAAATATATAGATTATATCATATAGTCGATTAAAGGAAAACGGAGCATACATATGTTTTAGCATAATGATTATTTAAACGATTAATCAGGTTAATATATATCATTATAATTATTCTAATTTCATACTTAATTGCTTAAGGCCAAATTTTGAACCATGACATCATAATCTTCCGACCATTAATATTGTAACTGCTATAATCTATACTATACTATTATAAGCAGAACACCCTCTATTTGGTAGTTGCTCGGTACAGTTGTTTGGTAGTTGCTCGGTACAGTTGTTTGGTACGACAAATAACAACCGTCAGATCTAAACTCAGAAAAGTGAGAACCATTGGATACAATAATAAAATATTATTATATTAATATTTAAAATGCACTCATGGATTCAGGGTTCGAACCCCGTCAACAGCTTACTATATTTAAACTTTTATATTCTTTATTTAAACAATATATTATATTATATTATTTATTTTCAGTCAAGTCTCAAATTATTATAAAATATATATTGTTATAATTTATTATATTCTTCGATTTATTTTTCAACTATTGAAAATTATATTATAAAATATATTATTAAAAACTATCGAATGTTAAAAACAATCCGTGCATCGCATGGGTTATAGGCTAGTATTAATATAAAATATTGTTAGGTAATGAATTACACACATGGGTGAATTTATTTTTATTGTTTTTATACTTTTCTTGAACTATTTTGGTTTTGAACAAAGATCTTGTAGTAAGATGTGTTATAACAGAAATTAAACATGCAGTTATGAATAACACTGATCTTTCAAAACTCACTTAATTTTATATTAAAATTAAGAATGTTTTGCTACAAAATTTCTAGGCTCTTTGTTGATAAAGAGCTTAGCTTCTCTCGGAGAGAAAATACAAGAATTCTTGATCTAATTGTTACTTCTAACAAAGGACCAGTGTTAACTTTATATCACAGTTAACTTCTGGTTTACACAGTGTATACTGAGACATGCTTTTTACTTTAGTAAATTGTCACTTGTCATTTCCATTTTAGGAAAAATGTATCTTCCATTTATGGCTTAGCATATCTTTGTATACTGTGTTAACTTTGATCTTCCTTTGTCAGTTAATCTTCACCCTTGATCTTGCACACTCTTCAAGCCGCTTTTTGTAGACTTGTCAATCCAACTGGTTGGATTGTTTGTTGATTGTTAATCTTGGATATTGAACTGATCTGTAATTTGAACTTTAAGATTTTGCCTCGAGATCTCCAGTTAGGCATATAGAGATCTTGACATCTCGATAAGTATATTGGCTTATCGAGATCTCTAATACTCCATAGTTGATTTGACTTGTAGGGGTCTATGAGTTCTCTATAAGAGAATTTGGCTTATCGAGATCTTTAATCTTCATATCTTCACTTTGACTTATCGATATCTCTTAGTTCTCTAATGACATATCGACTTGTCGATAACTCAGAGTTCTCTAATCCAATTTGACTTGTCGATAACTCAGAGTTCTCTAGTAAACTTTGGCTTGTCGATATCTCTGAGTTCTTTAGTGAAATTTGACTTAGGAAAGAATTAGCAGTTTGCTTGTATAGGAATTTAGGCTTAGAGGTTTGAGGTGGTTTGATATTTGAGGTTGTTGACTTTGAAGGTTGAGCTGAAGGTTGAGCTAGTTGTGTTTGGATTTTTAGGGTTTGTTGTGGTTCTAAGCCATCATGATTTTTCTTGCTTCTCCTCTCACTTATTCTCTTCTTCTCATCATCCTTCTTTTCATCTTCCTTCTTTTCTCCTTGACTCTTGTCTTTGCTACCAGCTGCTTTAGAGGCTTGACTTTGATTTGAGCCAGAAGGCTTTTGTTTGTCATCCTTATGTTCATCATCATCCTCATCTTTCCTTAGATTGTATTGAGTATTTGGCAGCATGGTGTCAGCATTGACAAGGTATCTATACAAGATTCTTATCATCTCCACATCCTCTTGTTTGTTGTTCTTTTTATGCTTTAGATCAGACTACAAAGTCATGATCAGCCTCATGTTTGATCTAACATAATGTTTAGGATCAATTAGATGTCTTGCTTGATTGGTTGTTGGACAGACATAAACTACTCCTTTGTGTGGATATAGATAGACTTCTGGAAAACCTGATATCTGTGCCTTTTTGAGCTCTTGGAGAAGTTGAGTGTCTTCTTGAATAACTGGATTTACTCTGTCAATCATTACATCCAGTTCAGATGCTCTTAAAGTTTAAAGATATGGAAGAGTCACCTGAAGACACCTGTCCACACCACCATCATTGATGTTCATGACAATCCTTTTCTCTAGAAAATTATCAACTTTCACCACCACTGCTCTTATAAAATTGTGTTCTTGCCCAAAGTTTTCTTGCAAGCCATATAGTTGTGTTGAAGAGATATTCTTAGTGCTGCAAGAAGGTCATTGAATTCCTGATCTTGATTGGGTCCTTCTGCAGCCCTTAGTAGTCTTTTTTTCCCAGCATGAACTTGAGCACTTGAGCTTTGTCCAACCTGAACAGACTATTTGGATTTTGATTTAGCATCCCTAGACTGTTGAATCCTAGCCTCAATCTCGTTCTCCCCCTTAGTTTTGGTGACAGGCATGCGGAGGGGAGTTGGTAACTTTGGCCTTATTTGTTCAGGTAAAGCAGGCAGTGAAATGTTAAGCTTTCCCATGATGGCCCCCAAAGCAACAGAGTTCTGCATTTGAATGTGCTTATGAGAGTCCATCAGGGTCTGGATGCCTGTTTGTTGACTCTTGACAGGAGAAGTCAGGCTTGGAGCTGTGCATTGAGAGTAGCATTAGAAGTCTGTAATTCTGAGACTTGGTTTTGGAGAGATTGGATTTGCAAATTTGTAGAAGTGGAGCCAGGATGATAAGAGCTAGTAGATGTTGAGGAGCCAAAAGTTGCTTCCACAGCCTGTTTGATGCCATCCATGAGCAAACAGGTGAAAAGCCTTGAGTTGAGCTTTGTAGACCTTAGTGACTGCATCATAGACATCCTGTGTAGTCAAGGCCTTGGCATTGCTCCCAAGAATTATAACATACTCATCCCTGAATCTAGTCAAGACTTGATCCATCTCCAACACAAAGTCCTGAGATAGTCAGACATCATTTCTATCATGTTCTTCATCATTCACAATCTTCTCCTTCTGTTTTTCAACATATTCATTGTATGTGAGCATGATGGCTTGATAGTTTTGATTGCTCATATCAGAAGTGAGTAGATGCTGTAAGATATTTTCCTGTCCAGAAATCTGTTCAACTAGAAGATCATCTATAGATTTAGGTTGAGAAAAAGATTATTGTATCCATTGATATAGAATGTGTGGTTGTTGAGGTTGTGAAGTTGAGGGTTGAGCTGTTGAGGGATCAGAACCACCTATGACTGAAGTCACAGTTTTTCTCACATATTGCTCTGTGTTTATGACAGTGTGTTGTCCTCCACTTATAGTGGGAACCTCCAATTGAATTGGAGGGGATTTGACTGGGTTACTGTCATGTACACTAGCCTCAAACCCTTGTGCTTCTTGCAAAGCACTGTCACATGAAAATGATAAACTCGCCTCCCCCAAAGTAGGATCATTGGTAATAATACTCCTAGCATCAACTACTAATGCAATTTCTGCTAGGGTTTTGAGGGGAGTTGTCCCTACATGAGGAACCTCCAATTGAATTGGAGAGAATTTAGATAACACCCCCTCAGGATTACTACCCTCAAACCTTATAGTCTGTGAAGACTGATTTGCACATGAAAGTGCATTTAGTATCTCCATGGGGTCTTCAGTAAAAACTGATGAATCCCCCATGGTTTTGATGGTGTCATCAAGGTCTACCCCAGCTAGTAGCCTCTCACCATCTGATTGTAGTGTCTGGGTGGTGAGCAAGGTTTCTTGAACCAAGTTACTTGATTTAGCTTGCACTTGAGAAATAGATTCAAGTGCTGTAGGTAAAGAAGAAATTTTTGAGATTGGAAGTTGTTGCTCAGAAGTGAGTGTTGGCAGCTCCCCCTGAATGGATGAGGGAGCTTCAAAAGATGTGCCTTCATTGTGTGTGCCATCCTTATTTCTCCTACCATACACTTGAATTGCTTCAGGTGTAGGCTGTGCAGACTCTGTACAAGGTGCATCGGGGTGAATGCTCTTTTCAATAGACACACCTGGTTAAGAGGATGTATCTAGAGTATGTTTAGTCCTCATTTTTACAACTACATCCTATTGGGAGGATACAGAGGTGGCTTAAGTGGTCAACTCAAATTTCTTACTCTTCTTTGATCTCTTGACCAATGGTGACTCAGGTTCTGTTTGGTCCTCACCACTCTCAGTTAAAATAGTTAAGGTTACCTCCTTTCTTTTCCTTTTAATCACCTCATCCTTTTGAGAAGATGAGGTGGTTGCTTTCCTAGCTACTAATGGTTTTAAAGAAACAGGCTCAACATGGGTAGGTTCATGTGGGTGTGCCTGAGTTTATGCTTCCATAGGCTCCGGAACCATTGTTGCACTAAGTTGACTTGCACTAGTTCTCATATCTGGCATAGAATAAGGGTAAGTCTTAAATCTCTCAATGATGAAAGGTGTTAACTTAAGACTTACTGGAACCTCATTCTTAGTAAGAAGTGATCCAAATAGAATTTTAGATACTTGCTTATAGTTTCCAATTAATGACCTGTTTACTCCTTCTAGCATATGTATGTTCTTAACTTTATAATTTAAAGCTGACATAATAAATCTAGGTAGAAAAATTTCCTTACCTCTTGATTCGAATGGCATTGTTAGCCTGGTGCTCAATTCCTCAAGTATGTAGTGTCCTACATTAATCTGTTTGTTGGTGGCCATCGAGTAAACCAGCTTCTGGACAACACTGGATATGTTGTCAAACACTGACTTCCTGCAGGTGATTGCCCTTATTACTGAGTCAAACAGAAAGGACTATTCCCTCCTTAGATGCTTCTTATTCATGTTGTCCAGGTTAATCTTCTCAGAATAATTGATGAAGTCCATGAATTGATACAGTTCATCCTGGGTTGGAGCCTCCACCAGCTTGTCAGTAGGAATACCCAGTGCCAGATTGACATCATTTTTAGAGATCTCCACCTGTTGTCCCTTGATTGTGCAGTTTATCACAATTGTTGCAGCTTGGTTCTCATGCACAATTGTCCTTGTTGTAGTTGTGTTCCAAAAGTCCCCTAGCACATTCAAATACAACACAGAATTAGCAGTGAGAGCACCTACAAAGTAGATCTCATATAAGAATTTGACAAAGCATTGGAAAATCTCAGGCGCTTGGTTTGCATCCAGAAATGTAAGGAAGTTGGTCTCCTTGGGGATGAAAGGTACAATATTGTTGGCTACCATTGATGAGTATGAAGTTTAGTGGGTAAAAGAAATTAGTGAGAAAAGAGTGAAAACGAGAGAAAAACTTGTTTTGGATTGAAAAGCTAGGGTACTTGAGATCTCGAAAGTTGTAAGTATGGATATGTATCGAGATGTCTGGGTATTTATAATAAAAGCAAATGACTTGTTGAGAACTCAAAAATAGGAGTTTGGAATATGTCTATCGAGAAGTCATTTTAAAGAAAATGAAAAATATATCGGTAAGTCATTTTATTATTCTTGTAGAGAATAAAAAAAATAAGTTTATCGAGATGTCAAATAAATACCCAGTTTGTCCTAAATGGACTAAATTTGTTTCCAGTTTTTATTTGAATAAATTCAAAATAAAATTAGAATAATTTTGCCAAAAGTATTTTACCAAAATAATTTATCAGATTAAATTATTTCAATTTTGAGTTATTGATAAGTCTAAAAATAATTCTTGTAGAGAACTCTGTAAGTTAACACTTGTAGAGAACTCTACAATGACTTATCGATAAGTCATAATTAAGCTTATCGAGAAGTCACTCGAGAAGTCAGTAAATTGACTTATCGAGAACTCATTCGAGAAGTCTTAAAATGACTTGTCGATAAGTCAATTAGACTTATCGAGAACTCAGTTCTCTATATACTTTTGAACAGTTTAAGTCTGACTTGTGTTAATTTTACATATTAAAGATGTAAATTAACAGCTTGGCAGTGTACTTAGAATTTTGAAAAATTCCAAGTTAAATTTTTGTTTTGAAAAATAAATATGCAGAGATTTCTGAAATATTTATAATTCATATTTCAGTTAATTTCCAATTAAATCAGATTAATTTTGATTTACTAGAAATTAATCTGCTGCAACACACTAGCTGAGTTCTTGCCTTAGGATGAAGAATTAAGCATTCCAATTTTACCTACAAGTCTAGTGAAAGTTGCTTCATCCAAAGGTTTAGTAAAAATATCAGCTAATTGTTTTTATATTGGAACAAAAATTAGCTCAATGGTACCATTTGTAGCATGTTCTCTAATAAAATGGTACCTTACATCAATATGTTTTGTTCTAGAATGATTAACTGGATTAGCTACTATAGATATATCACTAGTATTGTCATACATGATAGGAATTTTGTGTAACACTAGACCATAATCCATTAGCTGATTTCTAATCCAAAGCACTTGAGCACAACAACTTCCTGCAGCTATGTATTCAGCATCTGCTGTAGAAGTTGATACAAATTGTTGTTTCTTGCTATACCAGGATACAAGTCTTTGTCCAAGAAATTGACAGCTTCCACTAGTACTCTTCCTGTCAACCCTGCATCCAGCAAAATCTGCATCTGTATAGCCAACAGCTACAAAAACAGTTCCCTTAGGATACCATAATCCCAAGTTTGGAGTCCCCTTCAAGTATCTGAAAATCCTCTTTACAGCCATCAAATGAGATTCTTTTGGATTGGCTTGAAATCTTGCACATAGACATGTTACAAACATGATGTCTGGTCTACTTGTAGTTAAGTAAAGCAATGATCCAATCATTCCTCTATAGCTTGAAATATCTACACTTTTGCCCATTCTGTCTTCATCCAGCTTTGTTGCAGTAGACATAGGTGTAAATGCAGGTGAACAATCAACCATGCCAAACTTTTTCAATAAGTCTTGACATACTTAGCTTGGCTGATAAAGATTCCATCACTTCTATGACTAACTTGGAGTCCAAGAAAGTAACTTAATTCCCCCATCATACTCATTTCATATTCACTTTGCATAAGCTTAGAAAATCTTTGGCAAAGCTTTTCATTTGTTGAACCAAAGATGATATCATCCACATAGATCTGAACTATGATCATATCTTCACCATATTTCTTGTAGAAGAGAGTCTTGTCTATAGTACCTCTAGTAAAACCATGTTTCAGTAGGAATTCTGATAATATATCATTCCAAGCTCTAGGTGCCTGCTTTATTCCATATAGATCCTTGAGTAACTTGTACACAAAATTTGGAAATTCTGGATCTTCAAAGCCAGGTGGCTGTTGCACATAAACATCTTCTTCTAACTCACCATTTAGGAAGGCACTCTTGACATCCATTTGATACACTTTAAAATTTGAATGTGCAGCAAATGCTAGAAAAATCCTTATTGCTTCAAGTCTTGCAACTGGAGTAAAAGTTTCATCATAATCAATTCCTTCTTCTTGTGAGTAGCCTTTTGCAACCAACCTTGCCTTGTTTCTGGTAACTATACCATTTTCATCCATCTTGTTCCTGAATACCCATTTTGTTTAAATAATGCTTCTATTCTTTGGTACAGGAACTACCACCCAAACTTTGTTTCTTTCAAACTGATTAAGCTCATCTTACATTGTAGATATCCAATCAGGATCCATTAGAGCTTCTTCAGTTTTCTTGGGCTCTATTTGAGACAGAAAGCATGCATGTAGGCACTCATTAGCAGTTGCACTTTTAGTCCTCACACCAGCAGTAGGATTACCAATAATTGCTTCTCTAGTGTGACTTCTATCCCACTTCCTTGTATGAGTTTGTTGACTTGTGCCTTCATCATTTTCTTCATTATTGGTATGACTTCTAGATCCTTCTTCTCTTTCTCCCACTGAGTATGTGCTATCAAATTCAGGTGTTTGAGATGAGCTTCCATTCTCATGATTTTCCCGTTCAGTAGACTCTTCATTTAACATTTTTTGTGCATTGACTTCATCTTCACCATCAGAATCACTATCAATATTGAGGTTTTCAAATACAAGGGCTTCATATTCATTTTCTTCAAGACATTCCAAGACTGGACACACAATCAAAAGTCACATCTCTGCTTTCCATAATCTTCTTTTGATCAATCACATAGACCTTGTAGGCAGTTCTCTCCAATGAATATCCCATAAAAATTGCTTCAAAAATTTTTTGAGTCAAATTTTCCCACATATTTAGAGTTTTCTTTCAAAATATAACACTTACTTCCAAACACATGAAGATGCTTTATAGTAGGATTTCTCTTAGACATGATTGAGTATGGTGATTTGCCATGTGCCTTGTTGATGAGATAGATGTTCTAAGTATAGCATGCAGTGTTAACAGCCTCTTCCCAGAAACTTGGCGGCAACTTGGCATCTTGCAGCATTGTTCTAGCAGCTTCAACTAATGTTCTGTTATTCCTTTCAACTACTCCATTTTGTTGAGGTGTTCTAGCAGCTAAGAATTCTTGAACAATGCCTTTGCTTTTGCAGAATTCACTTAATGTTGCATTCCTGAATTCTGTTCCATTATCACTTCTCAATCTTTTTACACAATTATGATCTTCAACCTGTTTTTCTATTTTCTTGATGTGCTCAATTATGATGTGTGGAGTTTCATCTTTAGAGTGCATGAACTCTACCCTAGTGTATCTTGAGAAATCATCCACCATCACAAGTGCATATTTGTTCCTTGAAATAAATAAGACATTTACTGGGCCAAATAAGTCCATGTGAATAAGTTACAATGGTGCACTTATAGAATTTACAGTTTTGGACTTCTGATTTGATCTTTTCATTTTTCCTTTCTGACAAGCTTCATAAACTTCAACTTGAACAAACTTCAGATTAGGCATGTCTCTTACTAACTCCTTTTTGACAAAAGTGTTAATTACCTTGAAATTCAAGTGAGACAACTTTTTCTGCCATAGCTTGCTTTGTTCTTCTGATGTCTTGGTATAAAAGCAACAAATACCATCCTTATTTGTTGAGCCCAAGTCTGCAACAAACAAGCTCCCTTTTCTTGCTCCTTTCGGAGCAACTTCACCATTTTTCTTCCTGATAAAAGTGCATTCTTCTTTGTTGAATAAAACTTCAAAGCCTTTGTCTGCAAATTGGCTAACACTGAGAAGATTCACTATAAGACCAGCTACCAGTGCTACATCATCAATGATAACATTTCCAGAAACAATCTTGCCATATCCCATTGTGAATCTTTTGTTGCTGTCTCCAAAGGTCACCAAAGGGCCAGCCTTCTCCTCAAACTGTGATAGCAGGGCCTTCTCACCTGTCATATGTCTGGAACACCCATTGTCTATGATCCATATGACCTTCTTCATTTTCCCCTACACACAATGAGTATTAAGTGTGTTTAGTGCTAGATATATTTAAGATGTCATGTCTAATCTGATTTGTGTTTAGTTTCAGAACTTAATATCAGGACTTATCAGTACTTACTGGAAATCAGGACTTACTGAAGTCAGAACTTATATCAGAACTTAAGGCCGTCAAGATTTATATCAGGACTTAAGTGCGGGTACTTCTGATAAGGAATGCGTCTGATTTACAGGAGAGGATCTGGACTAAAACAAAAGAAGATATGCATGAAGAGTTGGACAGCTAGAAGACTTGTAAAAGATAATATCTGATTGATATATTTTAGGAGACAGAATTATATTCCATATCAATTAGAAGATATCTTGTAACTGTGTACAGTATAAACATAGCTTAGGGTTTACACTATAAGTGTTATCAATCACGAGAATATTATTCATAGTAACCTAACAGCTCTTAGTGATATTGTTCATCATTGAGAGAGTAGTTTAACCTACTTTGTAACAGAGCTTATTATATTGAATAAACTTGATTACTGTTACATACTTTGTGTTCTAAATCGATTTGATTGTATAAACACAATATTCAACCCCCTTCTATAGTGTTGTGTGACCTTACAAGTGGTATCAGAGCCTCTCTGTTGATATACAAACAGTGAGATCCAGTTTACAATCATGTCTAATAAAACACAAACTCCACCTAAGCCCACCAAAACTCAAGATAATCAAAATAATCAAACACACAGTCGATATGAGAGTATTAGGGTTCCCATACTGAGAGCATCTGAGTATCCTATATGGAAGGTAAAAATGGCTATGTTTCTGGAAGCCACAGATCCAGAATACCTTGATAGAATTAATGATGGACCATATAAGCCTACCAAGCTCTCTGTTGCAGTTGCTGATCAACCAAGAAAGATGATACCAAAAGAGAAAGGTGATTACACGCCTGAAGAAATTTCATCTATTGCCAAGGATGCAAGGGTAAGGCATCTGCTTCATAGTGCAATTGACAATGTCATGTCAAACAGGGTAATTGGATGCAAGACTGCAAAGGAAATATGGGATGCTTTGGAGATAAGATGCCAGGGAACTGAAGCCATCAAAAAGAACAGGAAGACTATACTCCCACAAGAGTATGAGCACTTTGATTCAAAAGCTGATGAATCATTAACTGATTTATATGACAGGTTTACCAAACTCTTGAATGATCTGTCATTGGTGGACAAGGAATATGATCTTGAAGATTCAAATCTAAAATTCATTTTAGCTCTTCCTGAAAATTGGGATTTGAAGTCTACTACCATAAGAGACAACTATGACTTGCTGAAACTACTCCTGATGAAATTTATGGTATGCTCAAGACTCATGAATTTGAGATGGATAAAAGGAGCAAAAGGCATGGAAGAAAGTCAAAGACAGTTGAACTTAAAGCTGAGGAGAAATCTCCTAAAGTGGTTGTCTCAAAGAGGGGCAAAGGAAAGGCTCTCATCATACAGTCTGATTCAGAGTCATCATATTCTGATGATGATGATTCAGAATCTGAAAATTTATCTGAAGTGGATGTTAATGCCGAGATGATGCAACTGTGTGCTCTTATGGTGATGGGTATCACAAAGATAGCCTACAAGAAATTCAGAAAGGGAAAGAAGTTTTCAAGGAAAAGTGGAAGTTCTGAAAAGAAAGGGTTCAAAAAGTCTGAAGGCAAAGGAGGAAAGTCTGACAGAGGAGACAACTCAAATGTCGGATGCTGTAATTATGGTGAAAGAGGCCACATCTCTCCTGACTGCAAGAAAGGAAAAAATGATAAAGGCCAGACACTTATCACAAAGAAGAAAAACTGGGTAGACACTTCAGATTCTGAAGAAGAGGTGAACTATGCCTTGATGGCAAATGCTGATAGCAGTTCTGGAACTGCTGAATTGAAGGTACCTCATTCAACTCTTTCTTTTCATACTGATGATATTTCTGAGCTAAGATTATATATGAAAATCATGTTCATTAGTTTTAGAGATCAGACTTTAGAAATGAAAGATTAAAATCTGAAAGTCTTACTCTTAAAAATAGAAATGGCTACTTAGAAAAAGAGTTAGTTATATTCCATCAAACTCAGAAAGAAAGATATGAGGCTTTGTACGTTAGAGATGAATTGCTAAAATTGAATAAATCTCTTAAATCTGAACTGGAAAAGGAAAAGGAGATAATCAAAACTTGGACTAACTCTGGAAGAACAACTCAGAAAATCTTAGAAAATGGAAATTGGAAGGAAGGACTAGGATACCTAGATGATAAAGAAGAAAAGGAAACTGTGTCATCTAAACCAAACTTTATCAAGAAAGCTGAAAAGCCAAAGGTAAATCCTGTTAAATTTGTTGCAAAAACTGATGTGTCAAAATCTGAAAAGATTGATTCTAAAACAGAAGTCAAAGAAAAGTCAACTTCTAACAAATTAAAACAGGATAAACCAACTGTGTTAAACATAGGTTTAATGACTAAGAAGCAGCTTAAGCATAAGCTGAAAGAGATTAGAAATGTGAACAAGGTAAAGGAAGCTAGGAAAAATAGGAATGAAAAGGAAGGTGTGAATAAAAGCAATAATTATATGACTGTTCCTAATGCTCCTAGAAAGAAATGCTATAAATATGGAAACTCTAACCATCTTGCTTCTTTTTGCAGGAAAAATAAAGATATAAACTCTTTACCTCCTAGATCAGGAGCTAAGAGTCAGTCTGTTAGGTTTAAACCACAAAATCCTTGTTTTCATTGTGGTAGTTTATGGCATTCTATTTATACTTGTAAGGAATATCATAGTTTGTACTATGATTATTTTCAAATAAAACCTTCTTTAAAGAATGTTAGTGTAATTCCTTCTAGTATAAATTCTGATGCAAAGTCTGATATAAAGCATGTTAGCATAAACTCTGAAACTAAATCCGCTGCAAATACTAACAAACTTAAAAAGGCCAAGGGATCCAAGCAAGTCTGGGTCCTTAAAACTAACCAATAGTGGTCTTTGTGATTACAGGGCAACAGGAAAAACATCCTAGTTCTGTAAAATGGATGTTCATGACATATGACTGGAAATAAAGCCCTGCAATCAGACTTTATGGAGAAAGATGGCCCAGGAGTTTCTTATGGAGATGGCAATATGGGAAAACTCTGGGATATGGCAATATCAATCTTGGGAATGCCATAATTGAATCAGTAGCTCTTGTCTCAGGACTTAAACACAATCTGCTAAGTATAAGTCAAATCTGTGACAGATGTTATCATGTGGATTTCTTTGAAAAACACTGTGAAGTTGTAAGTAATTCTACAGGAAAAGTGGTTCTGAAAGGTTACAGACATGATAGCATATATGAAGCCAGACTTTCAATAAACTCTGATGGTTCTGCAATTTGCCTATTAAATAGAGCATCAATTGAAGAAAGCTGGAATTGGCACAAGAGAATCTCTCATTTAAATTTTAACAACATAAATGAGCTAGTAAAGAAAGATCTTGTGAGAGGACTGCCAAAATCTATATTCGCTCCTGATGGTCTTTGTGACTCATGTCAAAAGACAAAACAAAGAAAATCTTCATTCAAGAGCAAAACTGAATCCTCAATTCTTGAGCCTTATCACTTATTACATGTTGATCTATTTGGTCCAGTCAATGTCATGTCCATTGCAAAAAAGAAATATACTATGGTTATAGTGGATGAGTTCACAAGATAAGTTGGTCAAAGATTCTGTTAAAATAATAAGAAGTGATAATGGCACTGAGTTCAAGAATTCAGTCATGGAAGAGTTTTGAAAATAGCATGGAATAAAGCAGGAATTTTCTGTACCTGGAACTCCAAAGCAGAATGGAGTTGTAGAAAGAAAGAACATGACTCTTATTGAAGCTACATGAACTATGCTTGATAAAGCAAAGCTACCAACCTACTTTTGGGTTGAAGGTGTGCAGACTGCTTGTTTTACACAGAATGCTACACTCATAAACACGCATGTAAAGACACCATATGAGATGGTGAAGAAAAAGAAGCCAAATTTGAAATATTTTCATGTATTTGGATGCAAGTGTTTTGTTCTTAAGACTCATCATGAAGAGCTGTCAAAATTTGATCTAAAAGCAGAAGAAGGAATTTTTTTTGGATATCCACTTTCCACAAAAGCCTTCAGAGTCTATAATTTAAGAACAAGGGTTGTCATGGAATCTATCAATGTATCTTTTGATGATAAAAAGATTACTGGACTTGAAGATTTCAATGATCATGATCAGCTGAGATTTGGAAATGAAGATATAAATTCTGATTCTGTTAATTCTGATGATCTAAGTCCTGATCATGTAAGTTCTGACGGGTTAAATTTTGATGTCATTGAAACTGTGATAACTACTCCAAAGGAAAATGCACTTGTTCAGGGGGAGCAAGCTAATGATCATACCACATCTCAAGACTCTCTAGAAGCATCAGAACCCGTCACTGGCTCTTCAAGTTCTAATTCATCAAGTTCTGATGAGCCAAATTCTGATAATTCTGGAAACTCTGATCCTTCAATTCCTGAAGGATCCAACTCAAATTCTGGAATTTCAGAGAGCATAACTTCAGGGGGAGCATCAGAAAATGTTGATGGAGACATCATGGATCATGGGGGAGGATCCAATTCTAGAGATCAACTTCCATCTGTAAGTAAGTGGACTAAATCACACACACCTAACTTAATAATTGGAGATCCTGAAGCAGGTGTCAGAACTAGAACATCAATATCAAATGAATGTCTTTATCATTCCTTTATATCTCAGACTGAACCAAAGAAAGTGGAAGAAGCTCTTCAAGATGTTGATTGGGTGCAAGCAATGCAGGAAGAATTAAATGAATTTGAAAGAAATAAAGTTTGGACCCTAGTGCCAAGACCAAAGAACAGATCCATTATTGGCACAAAATGGGTGTTCAGAAACAAAACTGACAGTGATGGCATAATTACAAGAAACAAAGCAAGGCTAGTTGCTAAAGGTTACTCTCAACAGGAGGGTATTGACTATGATGAAATATTTGCTACAGTTGCTAGATTGGATGCCATAAGGATCTTTTTGGCTTATGCTGCTCACAAGAAGTTTAAAGTCTTTCAAATGGATGTGAAAAGTGCTTTTCTCAATGGAGAATTGGAAGAAGAGGTATATGTTGAACAACTTCCAGCCTTTGTAGATCCAAAATTTCCAAATCATGTCTACAGGCTTGACAAAGCACTTTATGGCCTCAAGCAAGCTCCTAGAACATGGTGTGAGACCTTAGCTTAATTTCTTCTTGAAAGTGGATTTACCAGAGGCACAGTTGATAAAACTCTGTTCTACCTCAACCATGGAAAGGACTTACTTTTGGTACATATATATGTTGATGATATCATCTTTGACTCTGCAAATACAAAACTTTGTGAAAGATTTTCCAAGTTAATATAGTCAAGATATCAAATGAGTATGTTGGGAGAGTTGAGCTATTTTCTGGGACTTCAAGTCAAGCAAACTGAAGAAGGTACTTTCATAAATCAATCCAAGTACACCAGAAATTTACTCAAGAAATTTGGAATGCAAGACAGTTCAACTGCATCAACTCCCATGGCCACTGCAACCAAGTTAGATAAAGATACTGGAGCATCAGTAGATATTACTAACTACAGAGGTGTGATTGGCTCTTTACTCTATTTAACTGCAAGTAAACCTGATATCATGTATGCTACCTGTCTTTGTGCAATATTTCAGGCTGATCCAAGAGAACCTCATCTAATAGCTGTGAAAAGAATTTTCAAGTACCTTAAGGGTATAGCTGATCTAGGATTGTGGTATCCTAGGGAATCAGATTTTAAGCTAATATGTTACTCAGATACAGATTTTTCAGGATACAAAATAGACAGGAAAAGCACTAGTGGAAGCTGCCAATTTCTTGGAGGCAGATTGGTTTCTTGGTTTAGCAAGAAACAGAAATCAATTTCCATATCAACTGCAGAAGCAAAATATCTTGCTGCAGGAAGCTGTTATGCACAGATTCTTTGGATGAAGAATCAGTTACTGGACTATGGGTTAGAATTTTCTAAAATGCCTATTTACTGTGAGAATCAAAGTGCTATTGCTATGACAGGTAATCCAGTTCAACACTTAATGACAAAGCACATCAGCATTAGGTACCATTTCATAAGGGAACATGTGATGGAAGGTACAGTGGAATTGCATATTATTCCAACAGATCAAAAACTAGAAAATATCTTCACAAAACCACTATATGAAGGTACTTTTACAAGACTGGTAAATGAACTTGGAATGGTTTCAGGTTCTTTCTCAAAATCTATTTAGTTTTTGTTCTCATGCATCAGACTTTATGATCAGTGTTTACAGATTGTCTTATCTCAATGTAGTCTGTGCTTAAAATGTATCATATTAAATACTGATTGTTATCTGATGTGATTCTATATACTCTGATAGTGTTTTGAATATTCTGTGACTATTCAATCCAATGAGGATTACTTTGCTAGATGCTGACTTAGTAGTCTTTAACAAACTATGTATCCCATGTTTGAATTAGTTGTTTATGTGGAAATCCATAAGACAAGAAAACTCTGATTTTGATCTTAGTCAAATTTACTTCTTGTATCTTATTACTAAGTCACAAACTAGATTATTGCTTCTTATCTGTCAAATTCTGATATCAGTAAATCTTAAGGATGAACTACATGCTTGATAAGCCTCACTTATCTGAAGAAAACAAAAGAAAAGAAATTTTTGAAATCGGGTACTCTTTTGAGATCTAGAGTAAATATGTGAAAGGGAAGAACCAAGTGCATTGCTGGTATTAAGTTATATGCATTAGAAAAGCAAATAATTTTTTCTTGGTGACTTTTCACATTCTCTAATTACTGGAGAAATATTTTGATAACAACATAAATTCTGATAGCAGTTGTGACTCATTTACATTGAGAAGCCACTGTAAATAGAATGTCAAAAGATGCATAAAATGAGCACAAATAGTTGAGGTGGACTATTGCATAAATTTATTCTATAGTAGACTTCAAAATTAAAGATAGAATTTAAGCATTTTTCTCAGTTATGCCTTATTTCTAAGAAATCTGAAGTTTATCAGACTTTAATCTTTATCTGATCATTTGCAAATGCACACGCTCTCACTCCATATGAATGATGAAAAGTACTGTGGTGATTAAGTTGTTTCTGACAAACAGTTAAGTATTATTTGCATAAATTCTGAGGACAAGTTCTGATGAAAGTTCTGATGATTAAACTCTGAAGAAACCAGTCAGTATTTGTGTGAAGAATCACAGAAACAGACATTCACTTTTTGAGTACAGAAGCCACATTCTGATGACCATTAAATTCTGATAATAGTCAAGTTGTGATGCAAATCCTGATGGAAACTCTGATGCTTACGTGGCATTATTTAATTACTTGACTTATTTTTAGTTTTTACTGTAACGGTCATTTTGTCAGAAAATAATTAAGTGAGATAAAAATAGTGATAATCATTTGGTTTATGGGTTACGTGTTTGTTTTGAAAATAGCATGTAAGCAATAATTACTGGACATTTTCCGTGCCCACTAACCACTATTTTGACTATTTACTGAGTGACAGGTGTCAAATGTCTGTTTTACTTCCAAAAAGAGCCGTTGAGTGGAAAGAGTATATATATTAGAGTTAAAAGATTTCACAATCTTTTTCCTACTCTTACTTTATCTATTATTTCTTTTACTCTCACTTTCTCTTTTTCTCTCTATTTTCTGACGGACTCTCTTACAGGCATTTTATCAAACACCTTTCGTACGCACAACTTTTCACTTAATTTCTTACAGAAATGGCACCCAAGGACATCATCTTTAATGGATCCAAGTTCATCCCCAATAACTACACGGCTATTCTCAGCAAGGATGATGCTCCATCAGATCTTCATTTTATTCAAGATTTTCTGGCTAACAGTGAGATTGGGTATGCTTTGACCCAACCACAATTACTCTCAGGAACACAGATAATGGAGTTTTGGTGGACTGGTTTTTATGATGATGGTGGTGAAAATGTGTCCCCAAGCATTATTTTCACAACTGGGGAAGATGAGCATCTGGTTACTTTGTCTACTGTTCGACAAGCTCTACATCTGCCAGAAAATTGCAATTTCAATGCTCAGATTGAAGATCCACTACTACAGAGTATGATGACCAATCTTGGCTATGAGAAAAGTTTGTCCAAGTTGGGACAACTGAAGAGACCCTACATAAGAAGGGAGTGGAGCTTCTTCTTTGGCTGCATCACCAGAGCTTTTGCCAACAAATGCTCAAATTTTAATGTCATTCCAATTATGAGTTAGCAAATAGGGTATGCACTTCTTAATCAAACTCATTTTGATTATGCTACTGGGCTTTATTGGGGATAGGATAAAGGAGGACCCAGATACTATTTATTTTGCTAGATTTTGTCAACTCATTTACAATTTTTGTTGTTCTGATTAGCCCCAAAACTTTAGTGAATCAATTCAACCTTTTAAACTTGCTAAAAGGGCCTTCACAGACTTGTTATCTACTGATAATAAGAAAGAGATACTAAGACCCCTTCAAATTCCTACATCAGTAAAATAGTTCTTAGTAAACTCTGACCCCAACACATACACACCCAAATTTCCTAAAGTTACACCCTCTCAACCTCCACCAACACAGCCTTCCAACTCTCAACCACAGCCTACCATCAGAACCTATTTTCAACCAGCACAATCCTCTCAACCTCAATCATCAGCACCTACCATCAGAACCTCACCTCTCACATCCAAAACCAAACCAACCTCTGGTACTTCTCAAAAAGTGCCAGTTGTAAAATCTGACAAATCCTCTAGGCCTAAAAGGACTATCTTTATGCCTAAATCTCAACCAAGGAGAAGAAGAAGGATTATTTTGAGGGATGAATTAGATGAAGATGAGCAGACACAGGTTCTCACATTAGAACCTATAGAAGTAGAAGCTGAAAATATAATTTTTCAGAAGGAGGTAGAAGCTAAAAAAGAAATTTTTTAAAAAGAGGTAACTCCTCAGAAACAGACTGAAGCTGAGGGTTCTGAAATTTTAAAAAGGAAAAGAACTTCAAGTTCGGATGCTGCTCAAGCAACTCCTCCACCATCCAGAAGATCAAAGAAAAATAGAGCAGGTGTGAAAATTACATAAGCTCAATATGAAGAAGCTGAGGAAGGAGATCAGGAATCTCTAATCTCATCAGAACCAATAGTGATAGAAGCTTTGCCACCTCCACTTCAAGCTGAAGACACTGTTCAAGATACAGAGATCACATCTCATGTCTCTCCAATCAAAGAATCTGTTATAGTTGAAGATTCAGGATTAAGTCCTGAAATTGATATTCACAGGTTGAACATACCAACTGTCTTGTATCTGAAAGCACCAGCAAAGGAGACAACTCCACATGTTTCTCCACTAAATGCTGAGTTCCTACCACACCAATTCTGGATGTGGAAACATATGAAGTTGTACCAGAATCACCTTTAGTGATACACACTTTAGTACTGTCAGAAGATGATGAGATTCTCTCAAGTTCTGGAGACAGTGCGCTAGTAAATGCTCCAATTCTTGGAAAGGAGGCACTGCTTAAAAAGTTTGTTGAAGACGATGCTCCCGTTCCTTGGGAAAAACTCACAGATGGGTTGAGTGGACCAAGAAGTGGAATGAATCTGACTTCATTCCTAGCTCTCATGTTCTGTCAGAGCATATTTCAAAAGCTGATGAGTTGCTGACAAGTTCTGATTTCAAAACTCAACTTAAAGTCATAGCTCCCAGTACTAAAAATCTTCAGGGTCAACACTCCATTACTCATGAAAAGGTTGATAAACTTCAGGAAAATGCTGATAAGCTGGACCTGATGCTCAAGCTAGACAAGAATAGGTTTTGTTAGATATATTTGAGATGTCATGTCTAATATAATTCATGTTTAGTTTTCAGATCTTAATAAACAGGTCATATCAGGACTTACTGGAATCAGAACTTACTGGAAGTCAGAACTTAATATCAGAACTTAAGGTCATATCAGAACTTAAGTACGGGAAGACTTACAGTTAAGGAAGGAAGCTGATTTACAGTGGAAGATCGAGACTTAAACAAAAGAAGATATGCATGGAAAGAGTTAGGAAGACTTGTAGAAGATATCTGATTGATATATTCTAGGAGACAGAATTGTATTCTATATCAATTAGAAGTTATCTTGTAACTGTGTACTATATAAACACAGACTTAGGGTTTACACTATATGTGTTATCATTATCGAGAAGATTATACATTTTAACCTAGCAGCTCTTGGTGATATTTGTTCATCACTGAGAGAGAACAACAGTTCTTATTGTAACAGAGTTTATTCAATATACTTGATCTTTGTTACATGCTTGTGTTAAATCGATTTGTTTGTATTAACACTGTATTCAACCCCCTTCTACAGTGTTGTATGACCTAACAATTGGTATCATAGCTTATCGGTTAACATACATACAGTAAAGATCCAAAAAATCATGTCTGAAGAAGCACAAACTCCAACCAAGCCCACCAAAACTGAAGAAACTCAAAAGACTCAAACCCGCAATCGATATGAGACTATTAGAGTTCCCATACTGAAACCTTCTGAGTATCCCATATGGAAAGTGAAGTTGGCTATGTTTCTGGAAGCTACAGATCTAGAATACCTTGATAGAATTAATGAAGGACCACATAATCCTACCAAGCTCTATATTGTAGTTGCTGATCAACCAGCAAAGACCATACCAAAGGAGAAAGGTGAGTACACAGCTGAAGACATCTCATCTATTGCCAAGGATGCAAGGGTAAGGCATTTGTTGCATAGTGTCATTAATAATGTCATGTCAAACAGGGTAATTAATTGCAAAACTGCAAAGGAGATATGGGATGCTTTGGAGACAAGATGTCAGGGAACTGATGCAATCAAGAAGAACAAGAGGACTTTACTCACTCAAGAGTATGAGCACTTTGACTCAAAAGCTGATGAGTCTTTAACTGACTTATATGACAGGTTTGTCAAACTCTTAAATGATCTGTCACTGGTGGACAAGGAATATGATCTTGAAGATTCAAATCTAAAATTTCTTTTAGCTCTTCCTGAAAATTGGGATTTAAAGTCTACTACCATAAGAGACAACTATGACCTTACTGAAACTACTCTTGATGAAATTTATGGTATGCTCAAGACTTATGAACTTGAGATGGATCAAAGGAGTAAGAGGCATGGAAGAAAGTCAAGGACAGTTGCTCCTAAGGCTGGGGAGAAATCTCCTAAAATGGCTGCCTCAAAAAGGGGTAAAGGAAAGGCTTTCATCAAAGTCATCATATTCTGATGATGATGATTCAGAAACTGAAAGTTTACCTGAAATAGATGATGATGAAGAAATGATGAAATTGTGTGCTCTTATGGTAAAGGGTATCACAAAGATAGGCTACAGGAAATTCAGAAAAGGCAAGAAGTTTTCCAGGAAAAGTGGAAGTTCTGATAAGAAGGGGTTCAGAAAGTCTGAAGGCAAGGGAGGAAAGTCTGACAGAGGAGACAACTCAAATGTCAAATGCTACAACTGTGGTGAAAGAGGCCATATATCTCCTGACTGCAAGAAAGGAAAAAGTGACAAAGGAAAGGCACTTGTCACAAAGAAGAAAAGCTGGACAGACACTTCAGATTCTGAACATGAGGTGAATTATGCCCTGATGGAAAATACTGACAGCAGCCCTGAAACTGCTGAATTGAAGGTACCTCAAACAACTTATGCCTTTCATACTGATGATATTACTGAGTTGAGATTATATCTTAAAACCATGTTTATTAGTTATAGAGATCAGACTTTAACATGTGAAAGATTAACATCTGAAAATCTTGCTTATAAAAAGAGAAATGATTATTTAGAAAAGGAGTTAGTTTTTCTTCATCAAACTAAGAAAGAAAAAGATGATGCTTTATATGTTAGAGATGAAGTATTAAAATTGAATAAATCTCTAAAAGCTGACTTAGAAAAGGAAAGAGAGATTATCAGAACTTGGACTAACTTTGGTAGAACAACTCAGAATTTATTAAGTAGTGGAAACTGGAAAGAGGGCTTAGGTTATGGAGATAATAAAAGTGAAAAAGGAACTGAACAAATTGAGCCAATTGTTGTTAAATAGACTGCTAAGCCAAAGGTAAATCCTGTTAAGTATGTAGCAAAAACTGTAAAGTCTGATTCTGAAAAGATGAAAGAGTCTGTGACGGAAGTTAAGGAAAAGTCAACTTTTGACAAATTAGAACAGGATAAACCAACTGAAGTAAACATAGGCTTAATGACAAAGAAGCAGCTTAAGCATAAGCCGAAAGAGATTAGAAATGTCAACAAGGTAAATGAAGCTAGGAAAAATAGGAATGGAAAGGAAGTTGTGAATAAAAGCAATAATTATATGCCTATTCCTAATGCTCCTAGAAAGAAATATTATAACTGTGGAAACTCTAACCATTTTGCTTCTTTTTGTATAAAAAAAAATAAAGATATGAACTCTTTACCTCCTAGATCAGGAGTTAAGAGTCAGTCTGTTAGGTTTAAGCCACAAAATCCTTATTTTCATTGTGGTAGTTTATGGCATTCCATTTATTCATGTAAGGAATATCATAGTTTGTACTATGATTATTATCAAATAAAACCTTCTTTGAAGAAAGTTACTTTAATTCCTTCTAGTGTAAAGTCTGATGCAAATCTGATATAAAATCTGATAAATAGCATGTTAGCGTAAACTCTGAAACTAAATCCGCTGTGAATGCTAACAAACTTAAAAAGGCCAAAGGATCCAAGCAAGTCTGGGTCCTTAAAACTGATCATTAGTGGTCTTTGTGATTGCAGGCCAACAGGAAAAACATCCTAGTGTTGGACAGTGGATGTTCATGATATATGACTGGAAATAAAGCCATGCTGTCAGACTTTGTGAAAAAAGCTGGCCCAGGAGTTTCTTATGGAGATGGCAACATGGGAAAAACTCTGGGATATGGCAATATCAATCTTGGGAATATCATCATTGAAACAGTAGCTCTTGTCTCAGGACTTAAACACAATCTGCTAAGTAAGAGTCAAATCTGTGACAGAGGTTATCATGTGGATTTCTTTGAAGAATACTGTGAAGTTGTAAGAAATTCTACAAGTAAAGTGGTTCCGAAAGGTTACAGGCATAGTAACATTTATAAAGCCATACTTTCAACAAGTTCTGATGGTTCTTTAATTTGTCTGTTGAGTAGAGCATCAATTGAAGAAAGCTGGAATTGGCACAAAAGACTCTCTCATTTAAACTTCAACAACATAAATGAGCTAGTAAAGAAAGATCTTGTGAGAGGACTGCCAAAATCAGTTTTTTCTCCTGATGGCCTTTGTGATTCATGTCAAAAGGCAAAACAAAGAAAATCTTCTTTCAAGAGCAAAACTGAATCCTCAATTCTTGAGCCTTATCACTTACTACATGTTGATCCATTTGGTCCAGTCAATGTCATGTCTATTGTAAAGAAGAAATATGCTATGGTTATAGTGGTTGAATTCACAAGGTACACTTGGGTGTATTTCTTGCACAAGAAGAATGAAACTGCATCGACTCTAACTGATCATGTCAGACATCTGGATAAGTTGGTCAAAGATTCTGTTAAAATTATAAGAAATGATAATGGCACTGAGTTCAAGAATTCAATCATGGAAGAGTTCTGCAAAGAGCATGGAATCAAACATGAATTTTCTGCACCTGGAACTCCACAGCAAAATGGAGTTGTAGAAAGAAAGAACAGGACTCTTATTGAAGCTGCACGAACTATGCTTGATGAAGCAAAGCTACCAACCTACTTTTGGGCTGAAGCTGTGCAGACTACTTGTTTTACACAGAATGCTACACTCATAAACAAGCATGGAAAAACAACATATGAGATGGTGAAGAAAAAGAAGCCAAATCTGAAATACTTTCATGTATTTGGATGTAAGTGTTTTGCTTCTAAGACTCATATTGAACAGCTGTCAAATTTGATCTAAAAGCTGATGAAGGAATTTTTGTTGGATATCCACTTTCCACAAAAGCCTTCAGAGTCTACAATTTAAGAACAAGGGTTGTCATGGAATCTATCAATGTATGTTTTGATGATAAGAAGATTACTAGACTTGAAGATTTCAATGATCATGATCAGCTGAGATTTGAAAATGAAGATTTAAACTCTGATTCTGTAAATTCTGATGACTTAAACTCTGATCCTCTAAGTTCTGACGGGTTAAGTTCTGATGTCATTGAAACTGTGGTAACAACTCCAAAGGAAAATGCACCTGTCCAGGGGGAGCAAGCTGAAGATCCTACCATAACTCGAGACTCTCAAGAAGCATCAGAACCTGTCACTGGCTCATCAAGTTCTGATTTATCAAGTTCTGATTTATCAAGTTCTGATGAGCCAAATTCTGATAATTCTGGAAACTCTGATTCTTCTAATCCTGATGGATCCAACTCAAATTTTGAAGTTTCAGAGAGCATAACTATAGGGGGAGCATCAGAAAATATTGATGGAGACAGCATGGATCATGGGGGAGGATCCAGTTCTAGAGAACAACTTCCATCTGCAAGGAAGTGGACAAAATCACATACACCTGACCTAATAATTGGAGATCCTGAAGTAGGTGTAAGAACTAGAACTGCAACATCAAATGAATGTCTTTATCATTCTTTTCTATCTCAGACTGAACCAAAGAAAGTGGAAGAAGCTCTTCAAGATGCTGATTGGGTGCAAGCAATGCAGGAAGAGTTAAATGAATTTGAAAGAAATAAACTTTGGACCTTAGTGCCAAGACCAAAGAACAGATCCATTATTGGCACAAAATGGGTGTTCAGAAACAAAACTGACAGTGATGGCATAATTACAAGGAACAAAGCAAGGCTGGTTGCTAAAGGCTACTCTCAACAGGAGGGTATTGATTATGATGAAACATTTGCACCAGTTGCTAGATTGGAAGCCATAAGAATCTTTTTGGCATATGCTGCTCACAAAAAGTTTAAAGTCTTTCAAATGGATGTGAAAAGTGTTTTTCTCAATGGAGAATTAGAAGAAGAGGTTTATGTGGAACAACCTCCAGGCTTTGTAGATTCAAAATTTCCAAATCATGTCTACATGCCTGACAAAACACTTTATGGCCTTATGAAAGCTCCAAGAGCATGGTATGAGACTTTAGCTCAATTCCTTCTGGAAAGTGGATTTCACAGAGGTACAATTGATAAAACACTGTTCTACGTCAACCATGAAAAGGACTTACTTTTGGTACAGATATATGTTGATGATATCATATTTGGTTCTACAGATGCCAAGCTCTGTGAAAAATTTGCAAAGCTAATGCAGTCAAGATATCAAATGAGTATGATGGGAGAACTTAGTTATTTTCTGGGACTTCAAGTCAAGCAAAGTGAAGAAGGTACTTTTATCTGTCAATCCAAGTACACCAGAAATTTACTGAAGAAATCTGGAATGCAAGACTGTTCAACTGCATCCACTCCCATGGCCACTGCAACCAAGTTAGATAAAGATACTGGTTCATCAGTAGATATTACTAACTACAGAGGTATGATTGGCTCATTACTCTATTTAACTACTAGTAGACCTGATATCATGTATGCTACATGTGTTTGCGCAAGATTTCAGGCTGATCCAAGAGAACCTCATTTAATAGCTGTGAAAAGAATTTTCAAGTACCTTAAGGTTACAGATGATCTAGGATTGTGGTATCCTAGAGAATCAGATTTTAAGCTAATAGGTTACTCAGATGCAGATTTTGCAGGATGCAAAATAGACAGGAAAAGCACTAGTGGAAGCTGCCAATTTCTTGGAGGCAGATTAGTTTCTTGGTTTAGCAAGAAACAAAAATCAATTTCCACATCAACTGTAGAAGTAGAATATATTGCTGCAGGAAGCTGTTGTGCACAGATTCTTTGGATGAAGAATCAGTTACTGGATTATGGGTTAGAATTTTCTAAAATGCCTATTTACTGTGAGAATCAAAGTGCTATTGCTATGACAGGTAATCCAGTTCAACACTTAATGACAAAGCACATCAGCATTAGGTACCATTTCATAAGGGAACATGTGATGGAAGGTACAATGGAATTGTATTTTGTTCCAACAGATCAACAACTAGTAGATATCTTCACAAAACCACTATGTGAAGCTACTTTTACAAGACTGGTAAATGAACTTAGAATGGTTTCAGGTTCTTTCTCTAAATCTGCTTCGTTTTTGTTCTCATGCATTAAACTTTATGATCAGTGTTTACAGATTGTCTTATCTTCATGTAATCTGTACTTAAATTGAAATACATTAAATGTTGATTGTTATCTGTTGTGGATCTATATACTCTGATAGTGATTTGAATGTTCAGTGACTATTTAACCCAATGAGGATTATTATGCTAGATGCTGACCTAGTAGTCTTTAACATACTAGAAATCCCATGTTTGAATTAGTTGTTTATGAGGAAATTCATTAACAAAAGCAAATTCTGATTTTGAGCTTAGTCAAATTTACTTTGTGTATCTTATTACTAAGTCACAAACTAGATTCGTGCTTCTTATATGTCAAATTCTGATGTCAGTAAATCTTAAGGATGAACTAAATGCTGATAAGCCTCACTTATCAAAAGAAAAGAAAAGAAAAGAAAATTAAAGTCAGGTACTCCTTTGAGATCTAGAGTAAATATGTGGAAGGGAAGACCCAAGTGCATTGCTGGTATTAAGTAATATGCATTAGAAAAGCAAATAAATTTTTCTTGGTGACTTTTCACATTCTCTGATTACTGGAGAAATACTCTGATAATAGCATAAATTCTGATAGCAGTTGTGACTCATTTACACTGAGAAGCCATTGTGAAAAAGAATTCTAAAAGATGCATAAAATGAGCATAAAAAGTTGAGGTGGACTCGTGCACAAATGTATCCTATAGTAGACTTCATTATTAATGACAGATTTTAAGCACTTTTCTTAGTTATGCCTTATTTCGAAGATGTACTGAAGTATACTAGACTTTAATTTTTATCTGATATTTTGCTTATGCACACACCCTCACTCCATATGAATAATGAAAATTACTGTGGTGACTAAGTTGTTTTTGACAAACAGTTAAAGTGTCATTTGCATAAATTTTGAGGACAAGTTCTGATGGAAGTTCTGATGATTAAACTCTGAAGAAACAAGTCAGTATTTGTATGAACAATCACAGATACAAACATTCATTTTTTTAGTACAGAAGCCATGTTCTGATGACTATTAAAATCTGATAATAGTCAAATTCTGATATTAAATCCTGATGGAAACTCTGATGCTTACGTGGCATTATTTTTTACTTGACTTATTTGTGGTAAATTCTGTAATGGTCATATTTAATCAGAATATAATTAGGTGAGATAAAAACAGCCATAATCATTTGGTTAAATGGGAAACGTTTTTCTCTTTAAAAACTGCATGTGCACGTTAATTATTACTTATTTCTCGTGCTCACTAACTCTGCTTTAACCATTTACTGGCTGACAGGTGTACAAGTGTCAGTTTTACTTCTAAAAAGGACTTTTGAGTGGAGAGAGTATATATATGGGAGTTAAAATATTTTCTAATCTTTTACCTACTTTTCAATTCTTAATCTCTCTTATTATCTCTCTCTCTAATATTCTCTGAAGTTTTTTCATATAGGACTTTTATCAAACACCTTGTGCACAATATATTTTCTCACTTATTTCTTACAGAAATGGAACCAAAAGACATTATTTTCAATGGAGCGAAGTTTGTCCCCAACAATTACTTGGCTATTCTTAGCAAGAGTGAAGCCCCATTAGATCTTCACTTCGTTCAGGACTTTCTCGCTAACTCTGAGATAGGTTATGCACTAACCTAACCAGATACATTCTCAGGAACTCAAGTGCTGGAGTTCTGGAGGTCAGGAGTGTATGATGATGGTGGTGCCAATGGGTCCCCAAGTATTATCTTTACTACAAGGGAGGATGCTCATGTGGTGACTTTGGCCACAGTTAGACAAGCACTTCATCTACCCGAAAACTGCACATTCTCAACAGTTGAGGAGCCACTCCTTCAGCAGATGATGGCTAGTTTGGGCTATGAAAAAACATTGGTGAAGCTGGGACAGTTGAAGAGATCCCACATAAGGAGGGAATGGAGTTTCTTCTTCGACTGCATCACCAGGACTTTTGCAAATAAGTGTTCAAATTTTGATGTAATCCCAATTCTCAGTCAACAAATCGGGTATGCTCTCATAAATCAAACTCATTTTGATTATGCAAATGTTGTTTTAGGCTTTATTGGGGATAGGATGACAGAAGATAGAAACACTGTATATTTTTCTAGATTCTATCAACTTATTTACAGTTTTTGTAAATCTGATGCACCCCAATTAGCTAGTGAGTTAATTGAACCATTTAAGCTAGCTAAGAGAGCATTTACTGACTTATTATCTGCTGATAATAAGAAAACTATTTTGAGACCCCTCCAAATTCCACAATCTGTCAAATAGTTTTTGGTAAACTCTGACCCGTCCACATACAATGCTCTATATCCTGATGTCCAACCATCCCAACCTCCATCAAAACCTCCAACGACTACACAACCAACAACTTCTCAACTACAACCACAACCTACCATCAGGACATATTCCAAACCAACACAGTCATCTCAAACTCAATCATCAGCACATACTATCAGACCTTCACCTTCCAGGCCAAAGAGGACAAAGTCTGTTCCTCAGCCTTCATAAAAGAGAAGGAAAATAATTCTCGGGGATGAATCTGATAGTGAAGAGGAAGCACAGGTTCATGCATCAGAACCTGTGACAGTTGAAGCTGAGAATGTCACTTCTCAGAAAGAAACTGCAGCTCAAGATTCTGATTCCTTGAAAAGAAAGAGAACTGTAAGTTCTGATGCTGCTAAAACAACTCCTTCTTTGGCAAGGAGATTGAAGAAAATGAGGGCAAAGAGGTATAATGTTAATCCTACATCTGAGGATACAACTGAGGCTGCGGAAGGGGATCAGGAATCTTTGATCTCATCAGAACCTCTTGTAATTGAAGCTCTGTCATCCCCTAATCAAGCTCAAGATACTCTGCCAACACCTCATGTCTCTCCTATTAAAGCTATAGATGATGCTGAAAAATAAGCTGCAAATTCTGAAATATATATTCACAATCTGAATATACCAAATGTTCTTTATCTGGAAGCTCCAACAACAGCTCAGACATCTCCAACTAATTCTCCAATCTTAAATGCTGATGTGAGATACCATCTACACCAATTCTGGATCAACAACCTGAAGATCAGAATTTAGATGAAGATAAAGCAGAAACTCCTATAGCCTCACACACTGTTGTGTTATCTGAGGATAATGAGTCTTCATCAAACTCTGGAGATAGTGTCTCAGTACATACTCCAGCTCTTGTGCTTGAAAAAGAAGCATTGGTCAAGAAATTTGTTGAACATGATGCTCCTGTACCTTAGGATGAAACTCATAGAGGAGTAGAGTGGACCAAGAAGTGGAATGAAACTGATTTCATTCCAAGCTCTAAAGTTCTGACAGAGCACATTGCTAAAGCTGATGAGCTTGTGATAAATGCTGATTTCAAGACACAACTCAAAGTAACAGCTCTGTCTACCAAAAATCTTCAAGGTCTACATTATGCTACTCAAGAAAAGGTTGACAAACTTCCAGAAAAAGATGAAAAGCTAGATATGGAGACCAATCTTGACAAAAAGAGGTTTATCGGACCTATTTCTGAAAAGGTAGAAGCAATTGAGAAAGCTCAAGAGAAGCAACAGGCCCAAATCTCTGAGGTCCTGTCAAATCAAGCTTCTCAACAGGCTCAATTGAATGATATTCAATCTTCAGTGGAACTTCTTCTCTCACTCCTACTATCAGATGATGCCAAAAAGGGGGAGAAGATAGTTAAGTCCAAATGCTCTAATGATCAAATACTGAAGAAGAAAGATGATGAAGCTGATGACCAGGGAAACCCTAGCAAGGGTAGAGGTCAAGTTCAAGGAAAAGAGCAGAGCAGCAAGGTTTCTTCAAGGAAACTAATTACTGATGCAAGCAAATCTTCTATTCATAAGAAGACAATTTCTAAAGCTACTCAAACTCAAAATCTCATAGCAAGTACTGAAACTCAAAATCTGATATCAAGTTCTGATGAGCAAAGTCTGATGATAAAGCCTGATGACTAAGCCTGATGTTCTGATACAAGGTGGAAGTCAAGATTCTCAAAAGTTCATGCAAACTCTGAAGCTAAAGGGGAAGCAGACAATAGTCTACTATAAGGATCCCAAGATTCAGACACTTGATGAGGAAATTGCTAGAAGATTATTTCTGAAGCATAATCCAGGAATGGATTTAGAAAATCTCAAGGAGGAAGAAGCTAGATTTAAAGCTAAAAAGAAAAATCTAAAGCCAAAAGCTTATGTAGCAAAGAAACCTCCAAGGCCTAAGGTAAAAGGCATTGTGATCAAGAGAAGTCACATACTGAGACATCAAAGCCCAAAACAAGATCACAATCTGAGATTGATCCCAAAGACAAAGGGAAAGGAAAAGTTGATGAACCAATCAAGCCATAGGAGATGAAAATTTCCCAAATCCTAATAAAACCTATGTGCAAAATGGTTCAAGTTACTAATGATAATCTTGCTGAAGATAAAGATGTTCAAACTCTGAAGAAAAGGAAGATTTCTGAAGAATCAAAGATAACCACTGAGCTCAAGTTGTTCAGAGTTTAGAACAGCAAGCTATAACAGAAACAGCAAGTTCTGATAAAATCATCAAGTCAACCTCTACCAGTGCTCAAGTAAGCTGACAAAAAGAAACTTCTGTGGAAAAATGTCAAACCATCAGATCCAAAGAAAAGTCATTTACTGTCTACTTTCATGACTATTGGGTTAAATGCTAGAGAACCAAGAGACAGGGCTGGACTAGGTTCTGATGAAGCTAAGATTAAAACAGGAGTTGAAGTTGCTACTAGAGATCCATTTCTATGACTGACAGACCTCTTGAAGATGTTACACAGAAACACCTTGATAAGGTTATCTCTGTTCAAGTGGTACTGGATGCTCATGACAAGCACAATGTTAAGGAAAATCTGATTCTATTTCTTGAAGATGGAAGGACATATCAAATGTCAGAATCAGATGTGTTAAACAAATCATTAAAAGAACTTCAATTCTTTCATTACCTTTTAGAGGTAAAGTCTAATATTACCAGGAGATGGTCAAACTTCATATTGAAGAGCATCAGAGATAAAGCAAGAATTTATGGTTCAAGAGTTACAGAATTCATTCCTAGTATTGTTGAAAATGATGGAAGTGAAATTCTAATGAAGAAGAATTCTGCTAAGCTTGAAGTGATTCTGAAAGGGAAATGTATGTGTTACAATGAAGATTTTTCTCATCCTAGTGTAATAAGACTGAATGATGGTTTACAAAGAAACCATATCTCTGCTTTAAGGACTGCAATCTACCAGATTGAAAGTCTGAATGAAGAGGTGAAGCAAGTCAAGACTACACTCTCTCAAGTCCTGAGGATTAAAGAAGAAAAGCTGATATCAATCTTTGTCAAGAATTATTATGGATTCAGATTGACTCACTGAGATTGGTAAAAGCTACAAGGACTGTAAGTTGTAGTTAGTTATCTAGTTAAACTCTTATTACATTTGTACTTAAATGTTTTTGACATCATCAAATCTATTAACTTGTATATTTTGCATAATTTACAATTTGGGGAAGGTTGTTAGATATATTTGAGATGTCATGTCTAATATGATTTGTAATAACCCCAATTTTTTGAAATTTTTGAAACCCTTATGAATAGTGATTTTGCAGATTATGTTGAATGAGAAAACTTTTCATGCCACACTATGCAGGGGTTCTGTTATTGATATTCTGAGATTTTATTAGTACTCTATATGGTATATAAGTGTATGTAAAGATCGTCAGAATCCAATTCCGAACACTTTGATTTTTCCCGGAAATCCACTAGATACGGAAAGAATTGAGTATAAGGTAACAGGATAAAAAGGATTTAAATTAAAGGATTATAAGAGAGGATCATAAAAGGATTATAATGTATTGAAAAAGGTTAAGGAAACCCAAGTAATAAGATCCCGGGTATGTTCCCTTAAACGAGAAACGAGAACGAAAGTTAAGCAAACCGTATAACAGATCAGCGGTCATTAGGCAAACAATTAGGAAGTTAATCAAGGAGGTTAGGGATGATGAAGTCATCCAACCAATAAGAAGAGGGCAAGTAAGGGATGATGACATCACAAGGTGACATAAGCATGACATAAGGGGGAAGGAGGTGTGGTTGATTTAAAACCACACAAAGTTCATGGTTAAAAAGGTAATTAACCAAATTCAAGCTAAAAAAAACAACCAACCAACAATCATTTCACCCAAAACACAAAGATCATTTCATTTTCTTTATCTTGCTCTCGGCTTTTCTTCTTTTCCAAAGGAAGAAAAATCAAAATCCTAGTTCCAAGCATTGTTAAATCACAAGGTAATTATCTATGACTCCTTATGCATAGTTATGGATATCCTACAAGTTTGAGCTCCTAAATCATTCACAATCTCTTCCTAAAAATCATGGAAGAATATGGAGAATAGTGTTTTTCAAGAACTAAAATTTTTGTTCTTGAAGTTTTGTTTAGTTTAAGCTTGGATAAGGACTTTAAGGGTGATTCCAAGCCATTCTCTTGATTCTCCACTCTCCAAGGAAGGTATAACCCCTCCAAACCCTAACTTTATTTGAGTAATTAGGTTTAGTTTTGTTGATTTTAATTCATGGGAGGCTTGCTTGTTGTGAATGTAGAGATTAGTTAGTTTTGTGAAGTTGGAGTGGTAATTCTTGGATTGTTGAGTAATGAACTTAAGTGTAGTTAAATTCAAGTTTAAGAATAATTATAAATTGTTAATGATGAGTTGTTGGGGCTGTTATGATGTAGTATGTATGGAGTTTTGATTGGGTTGTGATTGTGGCTTGATTGTGGGTTGAATTGGAGTGTTTTAAATTTGGGTAATCGCGTAAATATAGCCGTCGTAATGTCCGATTTACTTTAGGCTGTTTTTGTTCTTAACATTAGGACCCGTGAACTCACTGCTAGGTTTTGACCATTGCCATGATTAGATAGTTCATGTTATGAGCTTCGTTTTGATATGTAGTTTGTTTGATTCTGATGTACGGTTTAGGAGAAACGGCCGTTTTAAGTAACGACGTTTCGCGAACGAATCATTACCCCTCGCCTTACTTTGAAACATAGGTTAAAGACCTATAAGGGCTAATTGGAGTATGAAACATTTATGTAAAGTGTGTTAGGCAGTTGGTAAGACACTCGCGAAAGAATCTCCTTAAAACTCGTAATGCTTAATTTATTAAAAATGGTGGAGCCGAGGGTACTCGAGCGACTTAAGTGAATCGTTAAGCGCGAAAGCAAACGTAAGGGGTCTAATTGGTTAAAGTCTAGTTTATTAAGCGACCGGGGTTTAATTCCGACTTATGTTGTTGTTCATAGGTTATCAGACCCACTCTAAGCTTAAGTCTATCCGGGAACACTCAGGCAAGTTTTCTACCCGTTATACTGTTGTTGTGATGTATATGTATATGCATTATCTTGTGATAAATGCATAATTGTTATTAGCAAAGTCTTGCGATATATTGGAGCATGTGATATGATATTTATATGCATGCATGTTTCGTAATCTTGATATCTAATTGTTGATTCAAATGCTTATAAGTTGCATAATATCTATGCTAGAGATAAGCAGTAGTTGCGTATACCCTTAGGATAGGGGACCCAAAGGTGAACATTTTTCTAACCGGGAGTCGATGTTCCCGAGTATAGTATATGTATATATATAAATAGTTTTCAAAGCTATTAATCGAATAAGGTTTATTCGATAACTTTATTTTATTTAATGAATATTATTTTGAATATTCATTCGAGGACTTATGACTCCGCTCATTTTATTTAATGAATATTATTTTGAATATTCATTCGAGGACTTATGACTCCACTCATTTTATTTAATGAATATTATTTTGAATATTCATTTGGGGACTTATGACTCCACTTATTTTACTACATAATATTCTTTATTTTATTAAAGAATAATGTTTCGATAATCAAACTTATTTTCGATTATTCAAATAAAGATCGTACTTTCGTACAAGTATATCTTTGGTTATTTATTATTCATTTCAAGTATAAGTTTTAAAACTTCTACTTCAATTATTTTTATAAGGATTATCCTTGTTGGAATATTATTTAAATAATAATATTCAGATATTTTCTAATATATCGGGACTGATTTATTTTATTAAATCAGCATTACTCCAAACATTCTTAAAAATGTTTTCGAGTCTTCAAAATGATTTTAAAAATTAGGGCGGATCCCAAAACTCGTTTTCAAATTTAAGATCTTCCTTTCGAAGGGGATTTAAATAGTCGCTCAAAAATCTGAGGGATCCGGCTCCGTGATGTATTCTTATATTCGCAATAAGGTTGCTGTTTTAATAAAAGAGTTTTTGATTACTTACCCAACACTCGGGAAGTAAAATTCTTGGAACAAGTTAATCCATTAATAGGCATCGCCTGGGAAATATCGGTGAGTTTTCCTTTCCAACTAGATACGACTTCTTGGTGGAGCCGTATCAACAAGTTTCTATCTGGGGAAAGGGGGGACGAGCTTTACGTTTCAGAGTCATGGATTTCATATGAACTAGGAGTGGCGTAAGTGGTCGAGTGGCGCCGGCCCAGCCTTATTATATTGGCCCAAATGGCCTGGAAGTTCCGCTAAGACGATCCATTCCTTAGGAGTCCAGTGTTCGGTTGACAAGTAAATCCGACAGGTTCTCCTCTACATGTAGAAAATGGTGGGGTTGCGCTACTGCGACTGATCATCGTAAGTGGTCTTCCTGGCATGGCAAACTCCCGTAATGAGTTCATCATCCAATTGGATATTTCTGCAACACTACCCAGAGCACTTCGATAGAAAGGCTACGGTTGGGCGATTGTTGAGTGTTGGCAGGGTCGAGTTTTCAAAATGATGTTTGCATCAAATGAAGTATCTCGTAACTTCATTTTATACAAGTCTTGTCTTGTAGCTTAATATATGAGATGAACTATTTATACATTGAACAGTGGTAGTTCAAGTAGTATTTGGAAAAGATATAAGTATATTGGAGTATCTTGTAACTTCATCTTTTAAACTTATATCTAGTAAATGATTATCTTATGCATGTCAAAGATTTTCAGAAAAATGTTGAGACAAGGTTAGATATATGAGATCACCTTGCAACCATATTTTTATACATTTATAAACTGGAACTCTGTGTATATTATACATGTCAGAGGATTTCAAAGATTGTGAAAAGTATATATGTATATATATACTGAATATTTTGCTACTTGGTCGCGTTAAGATATCAGCTTGGTTCATTTCTTCTTGACCAAGACTTTCATGAGTACTATGAGAATGCTCATATATTGTTAATTATTATACATATTATTTCGGTGGGCTTGTGGCTCACCCTTGCTTTCTTCTTTCGTCACACAACAACAGATAGAAAAGATGATCAGGACCAAGCTTCCAATTCGCAAGCGGTTAGGAAATGTTCCGCAGTTTTCTGGAAGCGTTGATGCCGCTGTAGCTGAGGTAGAAATTACCAATAGGCTAGACTTTCAACTTCTGATGTACCAGACTTATGTATCTATATGAATTGTAATAATGGCAAAGAAATGTAAATTTATTCAGAACCCTTTTGAGGTGTAATGGCTTATAATTATGGAATAAAATGACTTGTGTTATTTTTGGTATTCATCTCTGAGACTATAATTTGTGGTGTGTGTGTGTATATTGTGGGGTCACAGTACGCAGTAGTTGATTGTTTATTAAGATTAAGTGTTATTAAAGGAAATGGAACTCGTGACAACCCGGATCCCCAACCCCGAATTTGGGGGTGTTACATGATTCATGTTTAGTTTTCAGATCTTAACAAACAGGTCATATCAGGACTTACTGGAATCAGGACTTACTGGAAGTCAGAACTTAATATCAAAACTTAAGGTCATATCAGAACTTAAGTGTGGGAAGACTTACAGTTAAGGAAGGAAGCTGATTTACAGTAGAAGATCGAGACTTAAACAAAAGAAGATATGCATGGAAAGAGTTAAAAGACTGGAAGACTTGTAGAAGATATCTGATTGATATATTTTAGTAGACAGAATTGTATTCCATATCAATTAGAAGTTATCTTGAAACTGTGTACTGTATAAACAAAGACTTAGGGTTGACACTATATGTGTTATCATTATCGAGAAGATTATACATTGTAATCTAGAAGCTCTTAGTGATATTTGTTCATCACTGAGAGAGAACAACAGTTCTTATTGTAACAGAGTTTATTCAATATACTTGATCTTTGTTACATACTTATGTTAAATTGATTTGATTGTATTAACACTGTATTCAACCCCCTTTTACAGTGTTGTGTGACCTAATAGGTTTATCAGACCAATTCATGAGAAAGTGGAAGCTATTAAAAATGTTCAAGAAAAGCAGCAGGCCCAACTGGATGAGGTCTTGCAAAATCAAGCTGCTCAACAAATTCAATTAACTGAAATCCAATCTTCAGTGGAACTTCTTCTCTCACTACTCCTGACAGATGATGCCAAAAAGGGGGAGAAGGTAGTTAAGTCCAAATGCTCTATTATTCAAACACTGAAGAAGAAGGATGATAAAGAAGATGACCAGGGAAACCCTAGAAAGAGCAAGGGTCAAGGTCAAGGAAAGCAAAGCAGCAAAGTTTTTCACAGAAACTAATTTCTGATTCTAGCAATTCTTCTACATAGAAGAATACAAGTTCTAAAGCTGTGAATGCTCAAGTTATGAAAGCAAGTTTTGACGATCAAAGTCTGATGACAAAGCCTGATGTTTTGATTCAGTCTGGAAGTCAAGACTCTCAGAAGTTTTTACAAACTCTGAAGCTTAAGGGGAGGGAGACTATTGTCTACTATAAAGTTCCTAAGATTCAGACACTTGATGAAGAAATTACTAGAAGATTGTTTCTCAAGGATAATCCTGGAATGGATTTAGAGACTCTAAAGGAGGAAGAAGCTAGATTTGCAGCTGAGAAGACAAATCCTAAGTCTAAAGCTTCTAATGCAAAGAAACCTCCAAGGCCTAAGGTAAAAGGCATTGTGATCAAGGAAAGGTCAACTTCTGAGGCTTCAAAGCCCAAGACAAGCTCACAAGTTGAGATTGATCCCAAAGCAAAAGGGAAAGAAAAGGTTGATGAACCAACAAAGATTCAGAAGAAGAATATTCCTTCAGTTCTAATAGATCATGCCTATCAAGCTACAATGCATGATGATGATACTCTGATAGAAGAGGAAGTTGAATCTTTGAAAAGAAGGAAGAAACTGAAAGAAACAGAGTTAACTACTGATAATGCTCAAGCTACTCAAACTCTGGAAGCTCAGAGTTTATCAAATTCTGAGAAGCTATCTGCTCAAGAAGATAATGAAACAGCAAATTCTGAACAAGTCATCAAGATATCAACCTCTGACATAGCTCAAGTTGATTTGGGCAAGATGACACTTACTGATAAGAAGAAACTCCTATGGAAAAATGTTAAACCATCAGATCATAAGAAAAGTCAACTGTTATCTGATTTCATGACTGTTGGATTGAAAGCTAGAGAAGCAAGAGATAGAGCTGGATTAGGTTATGAAGAAGCCAAGATCAAAATAGGAGTTTAAGTAATTACCAGAGATCCATTCTTATTAATTGACAAACCTCTTGAGGAAGTTACACAGAAACACCTTGACAAGGTTAAATCTGTTCAATTGGTACTGGATGCTCATGATAAGAGTAATGTCAAAGAAAAGCTGATTCTATTTCTTGAAGAAGGAAGAACATACAGAATGTCAGAATCAAATATGCTGAACAAATCTCTGAAAGAACTTCAATTCTTTCATTATCTTTTGGAGATAAAGTCTGAGATTACCTGAAGATGGTCAAATTTCATCATGAAGACTATAAGGGATAAAGCCAGAATCTCTTGATCAAGGGTTGTAGAATTTGTTTCAAAGATAGTTGAAGATGATGGAAGAGAAATTCCTATGAGGAAGAATTCTGCTAAGGTGGAAGTTATTCTGAAAGGAAAGTGTATATGCTACAATGAAGACTCTTCACATCCTAGAGTTATCAGACTTGGAGATGGTCATGAAAGAACATCTATTCCAGCACTCTAAACAACCATTTATCAAATTGGTGATAATAAAGATGAAGAACTGATGCAAGTCAAAGCACAGTTAGTTGAAGTTCTGAGAAAAGCTGAAGACAAGCTGGTAAAAGACTTTACAAGGAATCACATTGGATTCAGATTGATCCGGTGATATTGGTAAAGCTACATGTACTGTAAGTTGTAGTTAGTTGTTTAAATAAACTCTCATTGCATTTATACTTAAATGTTTTTGACATCATCAAATCTATTAACTTGTATATTTTTCATAATTTACAAGTTGGGGGAGATTGTAGATATATTTGAGATGTCATGTCTAATCTGATTTGTGTTTAGTTTTAGAACTTAATATCAGGACTTATCAGTACTTACTGGAAATTAGGACTTACTGAAGTCAGAACTTATATAAGAACTTAAGGCCGTCAAGATTTATATCAGGACTTAAGTGCGGGTACTTCAGATAAGGAATGCGGCTGATTTACAGGAGAGGATCTGTACTAAAACAAAAGAAGATATGCATGAAGAGTTGGACAGCTAGAAGACTTGTAGAAGACATTATATGATTGATATATTTTAGGAGACAAAATTATATTCCATATCAATTAGAAGATATCTTGTAACTGTGTACTATATAAACACAGCTTAGGGTTTACACTATAAGTGTTATCAATCACGAGAACATTATTCATGGTGACCTAGCAGCTCTTAGTGATATTGTTCATCACTAAGAGAGTAGTTTAACCTACTTCGTAACAAAGCTTATTATATTGAATAAACTTGATTACTGTTACATACTTTGTGTTTTAAATTGATTTGATTGTATAAACACTATATTCAACCCCCTTCTATAGTGTTGTGTGACCTAACATTTAGCAACCCAAGCAGTGTTGGGTACTTTCTTCTTGTTAACTTATTTAGCAGAAGTAGAATGAGTTATTTCAGATAAAATATAATTCAATGATTGTTGTGCATTATCCTTATCTGCTATAGACCCAATTTTTTTTAAGGTATACTCTCAGTTTGTGACAACTTTTCATCACTATCAAGTTACAAGGGATGCAATCAAACTTGTCAGAGAATGAGTAGGGATCATTTGCATCTGCTTCATTGTATTTGCAGGCTCCTTCAGCTGGCTTGCTAATAACCTTTTTACAAAGGTGAGTTAGGTGATTCACATAGCCATATTTTTCATATTTCTTTCTTGGAACATCTGCAACATACGAAAATTATTGCTTTTGTTTATCCCTATTTTCCCATTTCTATTTTTCTTTTTTTTACTTGCATCTTCAGTTTTGGTTTCTTTGACAGGTGTCTTGGAACCTTGATTATCCATGAGCTTCTCTTCAGCTTTGAAAGATTGAGTTGCTTCTGCATCTTTCTTTTCATTGTCTTCATCAATAATTTCTTGCTTGATAATCAACTCTTCTTCACTGAAGTTAAATTCACAAGCCTTGAACATAGGTGAATCAACCTTTTTCAGGATTGTTGGAATATTTTCTTTTTCTGTTGCTTTCCCTTTGTCGCCTATATTTTTCTTCTTGCTCTTCAAGGCATCATAATCAAGACCAATAGCAATATTTGCACATGGCTTTTCTCATGATATTGTCCAACTAACTCAGATGTATTCTTGAAGGACTTCAATTTAACTTCATTCTTTTCTAGCTTCTCCCTTAGCACTGCTTCAATTTCATTTGCACACTTGAGCTTGTTCTTCAGATATGCATTTTCTTGTCTTACAGTTTTAAGCTCTACCAACAACAGTTCAGCTTCTTGTTTCTCATTTTCAAGCTTCCCATTTATCTTTGTCAGTCTGCTAACTTCTTCATTAGCAGCAACCATACTTGTATGTATGTGAAACATTTCTGTGCTCATCTTCTCCATAATTTCCATATATTGACTCACATTTAAATCAATGGTAGTGAGAGTTGGTACCTGTGATTTTAATGAGGATGACTCCCTTTGCTCCAAGGCCATTAGTGCATAATTTCCAACTTCCTCATCTTCATCATTTTCAGAATCATCCCAACTTTTTCTGAAAGGATATCTTCGATATATTAATTATTTTGGTATTTGTACGATTAAACATTAAATAAGAACACGTAGATCCTCTCCATTAGGACATGAATTTAATTGATCCAAATTAAAGTCAAAAAGTCAAACTAGAAAAATCATTTATGTCAAACATATAAAAGAGATATTCCAGTTTTGCAAAATAACAAAATTATATCTATTATGGAATATATTTTTAAGGCAATATGATCAAAGAAGAAATTTCAAGATATAACATTTCTTAGATCTATGTTGTAATAGGAATATGGCAACATGCTCGAATAAGGAATATATCAGAAATATTCTTTAGAGGTCTCGTGCTATATCAAAAATATTTTACTCTTTGCTCCAAAATATATCTCTTCATATATCAAAAGAGTTTTTATTCAAAGAGTATTAATATTCATGATTGGAATATTAATATTAAGTTCTGCAACTCATTTTCGTATACTTACAGTAATTTTCTCCCATTTCGTAAAATCAGCATTTCTCGGAGAAAATTATTCAAAAATACTCAAATACATTTTCTATCATCCAAATATATTTTATATATTAGGAATATATTTTAAGTATTTATTCAAGTCAAAAATTTGGTCAAAAGATCCATCTCCTTCATTTCAAGACCAATGATATTTTTACTCGGAAGATAAGACTAACATATGAGTTTCATTTTAGATAAAATACTTCCACATTCTAGAATGACTTGAAATTTGGTATGAATCATTTAAATGGTATTTTATAAGTATGGTAAAATTTTCGTAACATTTAAAGAATTTTTGTCCGGGCACAAAAATTGAGGCAGTTGGTCCCACATTTGATCACGTTTGACCTAGCTACCATAGACCAAGGTTGACCAAAACTTGCAGGACATCATTTTATATTATTTAATTAATTATCATATTTTTTATGATATTTATTTAGGAGTTTTTAAGGTGTTCTTAATTAATTATGTTTAATCCTTAATTAAGTAATTAAATAATGATTAAAAGAAAAACGAAAATATATATTTATTCAAATATATCAGATGAGTTTTTGAACCCATAAAGTTGTTTTTCTCATATGTCAAGTTGCAAAGAAACACACTTTGCTTTCCATGTCATCAATCCAAGTGACATACATCATCCACCATCCATTTTCCTCAAATATCCACCATTCAATCCACCCAACTTCTCCTATAAATAAACCCCCACCCCAACCCATTTTCTTCAAGCTAAAGAGCCACAAAGTTGCTGGGATTTTTTTAGAAGTGCTTCTCTTCATCTATTTCAAATTCTATTCACACACTTCTTCTCAAAAACCTTCTCTCTCTTCTATATACTTACATATATACAAGATTTTTGAAACCCAAACTTATCTTCACCCAACCAAGCTTTATCCCACCAAGTGATCTCATCCACTACCACTTCTCGGCCTCCCGAAGGGCCGCCCAAGTTTGACCAAAATGCCAAAATCCGGCCGAACCTCCGGCAATTTTTTTCGGCGAACTTTTCGGACCGTTCTTCAAAAGTAGTAACTTTTAGCTTCTAATTTTAGTTCTTTTTATTTGATCTTTGTACTTAACTTCTCTACTTCATCTTAAACTCTAATACAAGATCTCTTATAAATAAAGTTCTCAAGCCAAAAGCGAACTAAGATTCGAATTCGGAATTCGAATAAGTACTTGATCTTCCTAAAAAAAATTTCATCAAGAAGATCTATAAAGATAAGTACTTAATCTCCAAGGGTGAGATTTTATTTGACACAAGTTCACGAGTTGGACAATTATTTTCACGCTCTTTAATTGAATCTTGGATAACAAATATTCGTGCATATAAAATAATTACGAAGCACAGTTTAATCCTTTCGAACATCTTTAGTGTTTCAGGGGATTATAATTCGATCTATAAACCCTTCGTAATTTGTCAAATATCAAAACAGATTAAGTTCACAAGTTATCCAATTTTTTTCATACTCTTTAATTGGATCTTGGCTAACAAATATCGTGCACATAAAATATTACAAAGCATAGTTTAATCCCTTCTAACATCTTTAGTGTTCCGGGGGATTATAACTCGATATATAAACACTTCGTAATCATCCGTTTTTTAAAGACGAATCAAATCCACGAGTTAGCCAATTAATTTCACGCTCTTTAATTGGATCTTGGCTAACAGATATCGTGTATATAAACAATTACGAGACATATCTTATAAGCCCCTTTTAACATCTTTCATTGTTCCGTGGGGTTCTTATTCGATATATATAAACTACTCGTAATTATTCGTCTAAACTTCTAAAGCACGATCTTACGCCAATTACTTGCACTTCTCTTATTTGGATCTTGGCTAAGACTCATATAATTTATACAAGTGCTTGAAGTTAAAAGTATAGTTTGACTACATAATTGTCAAAACATCAGTATACTAAAATACTTAATCCTACGAGCGTAAAGGATAAGTTAAAATTCCTAGATTTTAACTAAAGTATTCTTCGATTTATAAATACGTAATCGAAAGAAGAAGAATACTAAAGAAGTCATAAGCTATAAGTGCTTTATATACAAGACTTCTCATATTACTCCACAACTTCATTTAATCTATAAATGAGTAATTATAAAAATACTTGGACTACCATTTATTATCTTAAGTTAAGTATTCTTATTTAGTTTTTATATTCTTGTTTGAATATTATACTATTTGTGGGCTAGTACAGTAACATACTAGTTCAAACCATCTTTTCTATACTTGGTTTGTTTGTGGATTTTCTTATTAGTTTTGTAGTGAGGTGAAGTGGCGTGAGGTGATTCTCGTTCTAAGACCCAAGTCCTAGACGTACTAACAGGGAGTTAGTAGTCTTCCCACCGTGAAGAAGAGGAAAAACCCAAGACCGGATCACTAAGATCCAAGACCGACAAAAGCTAAGGAAGCCAAATCCACACAAAGGTTCTACAACAACTTTGAAGAAATAGCGGGGAGTTATTGCCTAAGATAAGTTGTGTAGGTATTACATTTATTTTGAGGTGGTGACCCTTGTGTTACGCACCAAGACAAATACTTGTAAGGGTGTAAAGGCTTCTCCGCCTACTAAAGGAGCGAGTTTATTATAAGGGAAAATCCTGAGTTCGGGGGAGGAGCTCGGGGACCGGAGTATGGGTGAGCGAATCTATTAGAGGTTGCGCCATCGCGAAGCAGGATAAAATCACCGTGTGGTATTTTATTTCCTTGCACTTTATTTTTCTGCACATATAAACTGCATAACCACTCGGTAAAGTTTTAAAAAGGGATAAATTATTTTAAAACACCATAACAATTTTTAAATTGATATTAAGCTATTCAACCCCCCTTCTAGCTTAAAATAGCCCTCTTACGGGACTTTACATTTTCCCTCTGCAATATAAGCGTTGCTTTGCTGTTTCTTCAGAAGAGCTTCATACTTTGCTTCCAATTTAAAATAAGCTTTGTCTTTCTTAGCTTTCTTGGTTTTCCTGCATTCCGTAGCAAAATGGCCTATTTCATCACAATTGAAGCACCTTATCTTTGATCTGTCAACAGATCCAGTTTTGTAGCCATTTTTGCTATCAGATGTGTACTTCCCTTTTCCTTTCCAGCTACTGTCTTTGTTGAATGATTGTCCTTTACCCTTGAAAAAATCCTGGCTTCTTTCCTCTAATGTTAGAGAACTTTCTTTCCATATAGGCCATTGACTGATCAAGCTCATCAAGTTCATCTAGGGTGTAGAACTCATCTTCTTCCAATTCCAGAATGACTTGTTCTTGTGAATTATTGGTTATTTGCTCACTTGTTGAGGTAACTGGAGTCTGGGATCTTGGCTCATCATTAGAGGTCTAGCTTTCATTGACAATTAGAGTACTTGAACCATCTATAACATGCCATTGACCAGCTCTTAATGATTTTCTTTAAATCATTTCTAATTCATATGTTTTTAAGATTCCATAAAGAACTTCCAGTGTTATCCTACTTAGATCTCTCCCTCCTCTGATTGCAAAAATTTTCTGTTCCAAATGGTCAGGAAGTGTAAGCAAAAATTTCAGATTCACATCTTTAGCTTCAAAGTATTTATCATGGAGCTGCAAGTCATTTATCAGCTTATTAAATCTTTCAAACATATCAGTGATAATTTCTTTTTTCTTGGCCATGAAACCCTCATATTGTGAAATCAGTATCCTTCTTTAATTAGATCTAACTTCCTCAGTTCCCTCACAAAATATTTCAATCTTTTCCTAGACCTGCTTGGCAGTGTCACAGTTGATAATGTTGTTGTACATTACATTGTCAAGTGACTCTATAAATATCAGCTGCAAGCCACTATACAGGGAAACTTTCTCTTTTTCAGGCTCAGTGTACCCAGAAGGGTCTTTTGGAGCATAATGAGCTGGAATGACCATATCACCATCGGTTGATTCCTCAACTCTAGCAATATGAGTGAAGGGCCCATTTTTGAGAATCTGAATGTAGAGTGGATTGGTCATCCTGATAAACAACAACATTTTATTTTTCCAAAGAGTGTAGTTAGCTTTGTCAAAAGTAGGAATTTTGATGCTACTGATATTTTGTATATTCATTCTTCCAAGATCTTGAATCTGTTTACTTTCAGATTTTGCTCTGATACCACTTGTTAGGTAATGAATTACACACAGAGGGGGGGGGGTGAATCTGTTTTAGTGTTTTTATGCTTTTTTTGAACTATTTTTTTTTGAACAAAGTAAATCAAATCTTGTAGTAAGATGTGTTATAACAGAAATTAAACATGCAGCATGAATAACACAGATCTTTCAAAATTCACTTAATTTTATATTAAAATTAAGAATGTTTTGCTACAAAATTTCTAGGCTCTTTGTTGATAACGAGCTTAGCTTCTACTCGAGAGAAAATACAAGAATTCCTGATCTAATTGTTACTTCTAACAAAGGACCAGTGTTAACTTTATATCACAGTTAACTTATGGTTTACACAATGTATAATAAGACATGCTTTTTACTTTAGTAAACTGTCACTTATCATTTCCATTTTAGGAAAAGTATATCTTCCATTTCTGGCTTAGCATATCTTTGCATATTATGTTAACTTTGATCTTCCTTTGTCAGTTAATCTTCACCCTTGATCTTGCACACTCTTCAAGCTGCTTTTTGTAGACTTGCCAATCCAACTGGTTGGATTGTTTGTTGATTGTTAATCTTGGATATTGAACTGATCTGTAATTTGAACTTTGAGATTTTACCTCGAGATCTCCAGTTAGGCATATAGAGATCTTGACATCTCGATAAGTATATTGGCTTTTCGAGATCTCTAATACCCCATAGTTGATTTGACTTGTAGGGGTCTCTGAGTTCTCTACAAGAAAATTTGGCTTATTGAGATCTCTAATCTTCATATCTTCACTTTGACTTATCGATATCTCTAAGTTCTCTAGTGACATATCGACTTGTTGATAACTCAGAGTTCTCTAGTCAAATTTGACTTGTCGATAACTCAGAGTTCTATAATGAACTTTGGCTTGTAGAAATCTCTGAGTTCTCTAGTGAAATTTGACTTATCGATAACTTAGAGTTCTCTAATGAATGTTGACTTGTCGATAACTCTGAGTTCTCTAGTGAATAATTGACTTGTCGATATCTCCAATCTTCATGTCTTCAATTTGATTTGTCGATATCTCTGAGTTCTCTAGTAGCTTTTCTGAGTTCTCTATAAGTCATTTGGAGTTCTCGAGTGACTTCTCTATAACACTAAATCCGTGACTTGTAGAGATCTTGACATAGAATATTTTTCTCAAAACAGATTTATTCAACTCCAAACTTCTTCATAATTCTTCTGAGGCACGATCTTCTTGATCTTCTTCCAGAAGGAATCTTTAGGCTTGATACTGTTTAAACAAAAAGACTCCAGTCTGCTCTTTTACATCTTTACAGACTTTAAATGTTACAAGTACAAATACAAACTAATATTACAATACAACTTACTTAGGGTTGTCAATTTGACTTAGTCTTGTTAAAGTATAGGCATGTCTTGCATAACAGATGCTGAAAAGGGTGTTCCTTCGTGCCTTAAAATTTTTAATCGGCTATTTTTTTAACATGATATCAAAGATTAGAAGGATATCAAAATTCTTGATACTAAGAGCATGTCCTGTATTTTCAAAGTCCTTGCCTCAGATCCTATAGACTTTGAGGCTGAAATCTTTGAAGGCATTTTTGCTAAAGATATACTTAAGGGTGCACTGGTGGGAAATCTTGACTTGATATTGGTGAATGCTAAGCCCATCAAGCCTCGTTTAAGTGGTTTAAAGATTGATAACATGGATGAAGCCTGTAAGTTAAAAGATGAGAAGGTCCCATATTTAGAACTTATGGAAGTTGATGAAGCAATGCTGGAATTTTCCATGTATGAACAGCTAGAGATGCTAAAGGAGATGAAGTAATGGAGAAGCTCTTTATTGAGGAGGGCTAATATTTGGTCATTGTTCTGTGATGTCTAGTTGATTTCAGTTTTAAATGGTGTTAATTTTTGTGTCTAAATCCAATTTGAAGTATGTGTCCAAGTCCAGTATCGAGTCTGCTAGGTTTAGTATTGATATTTAGGATTATTCATGTTATTGTTGTTTTATTTGTTGGGGTCAGCTGGTTTTCTATGGGACAACTTGCTTTCTTATTCTGAAGCTGGACTGGATTAGTTTGGTTGGCTCTTTGTTTCTGGTCCAGTTTCTGAGCTTGTGTATCATGTTCTCATGCCTGGCTTTTCTACTAATATAATGGGTTTAACAAAAAAAATGATCACGTGGGCGGGAGTACACAAGCTCGACTCTACACCAATATTTCTCATAATTTATGATGGACACGAAAGAAAAATTAATGTACGAAAGATAGGCGCCTACCGTAATCCACTTCTTGACCTATAAATGGGATTTCGCGTGAGTGGGGTGTTAGAATATTAATATAAAATCATAAAAAGAGACGTGCTCCAACGTCTTGAGATTTTACGGTGATTGATTTCTTAATTGTTACGTAACGTCATTCACGTCAAGATGTGTCGTATTGTTTAACTGCATAATAATGTGATATAGTTTAATTTATGTCAAATTTTTGACAAATTTAAACGGGACTCGTCCGAACACTGATTAATCAATTAATCGACCAATTTTTAGAATTTCAGAATAGAGGGTCGAAAGAAACTATTTTCCTTGACAAATTTTGCCACACCACTCAATAAAACTCGAGCGACGTCACTACGTTATCCGATTAAATCTATTCTATATATTTTATCTTTTATTTAAAATAGCTCTATTACCCGTGTAAGGCACGAATTTGCTCTAATCCAATAATTTCCTTTTTTTACTGATCGTATTTACTGTAATATCTTGTATGTATTAGTTCTGTGAATTATTTCACTTACGAGTCCGTCTGCTTATCAAGACATGGGCATGTTCCGATGTAATAATTTTTAAAAGTATTATTGTATATGTAATATATTTTGTAATATTTATGGTTGGCGAATATGGAAATATTTATAAAAAAGCATTCCATACAGAAGTGTAGTATTCAGAGTAATTGTAGTTCAAGAGAAAATAATGTAGTAACTCCCTCAATTTCTACGCTATATTCTTCGTGGAAAATGATATTGAATTAAGTATGTTATGTGAATTCACTGAAATGACTGAAATTGAGAATAATTATTAATAATGATGATAGTTAAACATTTCACATCAAAACGGTTTACTTTATACAGTAATACAAATTTTAAAATTGAAACTTGAGGAGTCAACTAACTAACACAACAATATATATAAGTAATCTTAAACAGTTAATTACCCAAGTTTTGAATATTTAATTTTTATATAATATTAAATTATATAGATTGAGCCACCCAATATAAAAATATAAGTTTTTAGTTCAATAGTTGTTGTTATTAAAATGTAAGCAAATGTTCATTTAACTCAATTGGTTGATATTATTAATTTGCATATAGGTGTCATGAGTTCTACTATCAAATATAGCTCAATATTATTAAAATTTAAATAAACGGATCTTTAACTTAATTAATTGATATATTTAATTTGCACTTTTCAAATTATATGGGGAAATAGTAATTTCGATTTCACATAATTTTATGGTTTCTGCTCTCAAATCTAACTCAATACTTAATGTTATTACAATATAAATAAATAGACATCTAACTCAATTGGTTGATATACTTAATTTACACGTAAGGATACTGAGTTCAATACTTTGAAAATATTAAGTTTTTATATTTATTGATTAATGGGGGTAAAATAGTAATTTTGAATAAAATATTTTCACTGATTAAATATTTCCAAAAAAAGATAAATTGCTTCGACGATTAAAATGTTACTCCATAAAAAGATAAAATACTTCCGCGAATAGATAGTGCGCACAAGTGTAAAGTTAGTAGATCAAAATACGTTAATTAATCAAGTGTGTAGTTATTTTGTCTTATATAAAATATATTATAATAAGAGTAGTGCTAGGTTCCCCAAAATTCTTCATCAAAATTTTTACCAAATGATGTAAAAAACACATAATATTTTTTAATTTGTTGGCGCATATTACTGCACATGGGGTCTCATGTTATGATTAGTAAAGTTGTTATTTACTATATGACACATCAGAATTTGGGAAAGTTTTTTGGGAAAAAATTTGGGTAACCTAGCATTTCTCTTATAATAAATACTAGTATATAACCCGTGCGATGCACGGTCGTTTTTATCATTATATATTATAAATTATAATTTTAATAATATGTTGCCTATAAGATTCGATCTTATATCATTTGAATAATAATTTTTAAAATTATATCTAACGACTCTCATCAATTTGATCT